>NC_138149.1:12387400-12417400 GCF_964199315.1 Orbicella franksi
TGAGAGTTTTTTAAACTCTGAAAAACCTCATGAAAAAATATTCAGCTATGGCTCATCTTCCACAACATTTTGTGTTCATTCTAAGCACCCACTCATGTTTCTATTGTTCAACAGACACAAAGAAACTGTGTTCTATTTCTTAAACAACAATGGATTTTTTCTAATAGGCCTGGACCAGGAAATCCCAAGAAAAAGACTGGTAAAGAAGAGGATAATGACAGGTGCAATTAGAACTTTTCAATATGATTTCACTTGGTTTGTGGTTGTAGTTGTAATAAGCTCATAATTCACTTTTAATTAACTTGCATTAAACAGTTCCTGTTCTGTTTTCAGTGACGATGCTACCAAAGATCTACCTGATCCATCGCCAATACCTAATGTAAGGATCAAAACCTTTGGAAAATTAATATAATTGTTTTGCCCAGTTTGAGGCACGTTTTGTACATACAATGGTATATAGCAAAGAGCTCAATACAACTCACGTATATAGGATAGGGGGGCTTGATCTTGTTTGAATAAAAATAATTTTATTTAATTTTTTCCCCATAGGTTGAAGAAGTCTCTGCTTCTACTGCTTCAGGTAATTAACAGAAGATCCAGTTTTGCTGCATGACTTTCATAAAGGACAATAACTCATAACACCTGTAAACAGAAATTAATGGCTGATTCATTTGATTTTGGCTTGATGTTACAGTTTGATCGTTACTGTTAAGGGACACACTTTGGAAAGAAGCTAACGGCATAATTTAATTATAATTGTTAATGCAAGGCCAGAATGCTGCTCTTGTGATATGTCACCTTCAACATTATAAATTAACATGTTCAATTTAAGATTAGTTGTTACACCTAATCGTACCTTTTTGGTATGCTTTGGCAGCATATCAGGCAATTTGGTCGAGCCATGGTTCGTGCTTTGGTGAGAAATGGTCTAGCCAAAATACCCATGGCAAAACCAAACAAAGCTGATATGCTGCCGAAGCATACCAAACAGGTACAATGAAGTATTTACCATACCCAAATTCAGCCAAGTGACCATGATGTCATAGCTATATCAGATTAGTTATTTGATATCACAGGATATCAGGACAGTAGACATGGCTTCTGATTGGCTGATTGTGAATTTGGGTAAAGTAACTACACGTACTACATGTACAGTATATGTAATCAGAGGTCTGGAAGTTACAGTGGACTGTAACTTGATATTCATGGAAATTAAAATCCTGAAAGTAGAAAAGGAAACTTCATAGTAATCCCAATGTCTTGAAAAATTCACCAGGATTGAATGATGTTTCAACCAGAAGCATGTTTTTGATGCTCCAGCAAAAACAGCGTAGGAGTTGAATCATGAACTGTCCAGCAGTAAATGACCTTTTTTGCATCTTTGGTTTACAAAATTTAATGCAGGTGCAAAGGGTAAGGAAGATTTGCAACCAATCAAGGGGACCTCACTGACAGACATATCTGATTCAGGTAAAACAAACTGCACAATCGCTATTTGTTAGCAAGCCTTAGCAGCGTTCATGAAAAAGATGTCCCTTTATTTACCATAATTCTTTCTGTTGGAAAGAGCAACATAGTGGCTACAAATACGCTAGTCTATGGTGTAAAAACTGAGAAAAATAATTTCTAGCTCCAAGAACAGCATTCTGCGTATTGGATTCAGCCAATAAGACTTTCATTTCAGCTGCCTGCAAATATACAATGTACGTGTGACTTTTGAATTTGTAGCTAATTAGCAATGCTGCGATTGGATAACTCTGTAATACTGTTATGTGGAATCGTTCTTTAAGTCAAAGTTACCTGACCGTATGAAGTGTTGTTTGTGCACTCTGCATGTATGCACCTCAGACCTATTTTGATGATGGCAATTTATTATTATTTTTTTCCAGGAAAACCAGAAGGCACTGATGGGGAGGAAATGGAGACTAGTAGTCACATGGATACACAGGTATCCCATTCAACCTCAAGCTAGTCAGTTTTTGTTAGATCATTGTTATATTTTTTTGGTCTCCCATTTTCTGTGAAGGGAACAAGCAGGTACCACACTCAGCCTGTCATACCTGTTTTAACTGACAAATGAGTTAACATGTATCATATATCTGTTGCTGATCAAATTGTTTGCCAGCTTCACGTTTGTTTGATGTTCAAGTGGTTGTCAAAACTTCATTATGATTTTATCTCGCTCAAAGGACCAACCAGAGGACAGTACAGAGCAGTCAGCACCAGCCTCGCCTTCATCCAGCCAGACTAAAGATGGATTGTTCAAAGAACCACTCGTCATGCCAGACAGTGAACCTCATGATGAAAACCTGACAGAACAGACACATCATATCATAATCCCTAGTTATGCCTCCTGGTTTGACTACAACAGGTACAATACTGCAAAATAATGAAAATGAGCCTCCCACCCTCCCCTCCCCTCCCATCCCTCATCCTCAGTAGAAAGACTCCCCCCTCCCATGATATGAAAGAGAGGGAAAATCAGGGGTAAAAGGCCTCTTCAAACCACAGACTTGTATTTAGATTTACAGTTCTTGAGACAACATAATTTTGTACTTTTATAAGTACCCTGCTGCAGTCCTTGTGTTGCATAGTTTTTTTTTTTACAGTCATGTAGAAATCCCAACTCGGAGAATTTTGTCGTTCGTTTGATAACCTTGTGTTGCCCATTGCTTCAAAAAATGTGTTTGGTAGGGGATTTACCACAAAGCGTGTTATAATCATGTGCTTGAGTGCAAATTCGATTCCAATAACAAGCTGAGACCAAAAATATCTCTGAAAAAGACCTCTCCCCAAAATGTGAATCGTGTTACTTTTTCACACTTTAGAAGTTCATTTGGCTACTTCATGTGGCTGCCTTCTATCACTGATGGCTCACAGTTCCATACAAGTTACAGCACATGTGCCTTCCCTACATGTATTAACTGTGATGTGTTAGAGCATTTTATTTGACATGGACAGCGTTTTTTTTCCTTTGCAGTGTCCATGCCATTGAAAGGAGAGCCTTGCCTGAATTTTTCAACGGTAAAAACAAATCCAAGACTCCCGAAGTGTAAGTAGAACTCCTTCTATTGTAGAGTGACGGTAACCTTTTTGGGTGCTCAGAACTGGATGCTTTAAAAATCTTTTTATACAGCTAGTTAACCCCTCTCTCTATCTCCAATAATTATATGCCAGCAGCTTCCTTTTGCAGTGATTAATAACGAAAAAGGTTTCTGGAGGACAAAGCTTCCTCGCTTCCATAAAAAAAAAGCGTTTTAATTTTGCAATATTCAAATCGTCGTTAAATCTCAACCTTACATGGCAGTGGTCTGAAAATTTGGTTCTGACTGTTTAATATATGCTCTTTCCAGTTCTGAACTCAATTAGCTGCAGCGAAAAGTTTAATCGAAATTATCCATCTTGTGACCAACTGTTGCAAAAGGCCTGTTAAAAGGGTGGCATAAGACCGCTCCCACTGGAGAGACTGTGAAGGCCTACGAATATGGCTGATCCTTACTAATTTGTTTTTGATTCTCATATTTATTTAGTTATCTTGCTTGTCGCAACTTCATGCTTGATGCATACCGACTGAACCCGACAGAATACCTCACTGCTACGGCCTGTCGACGGAACCTTGGTGGTGATGTGTGTGCAGTTGTGAGGTACGTGGTGAATTGCTGAATGTTTGGTAGCAAATGTAGCGTCCGTAGACATATGTACATGTACATGTATGCAGGTAAATGATAAATGAGTTAATGACTCGCTGTAGACTTCTGCCAAAGTCTGGCATGTTAAAATAGCTGCACTGTCCCATTTCTGGTCATCCTGCCCAGCTTGGACTTCTCCGTATTATATGGCTAGTTCCCTGAGCGGGCAAGATAAACTGAATCCTGCGCTGTGATTGGTACCCGAGCGGGCAAGATGTCGCTCTCTTGCCCGCTCGGGATTACCCGCTGTGTCCCGCAAGAAAATAGTGTTTCTTTTCCTTATAATAAATCTTTTATTGACCAAGCTTGTTCGGTCAAGATGGCTGGATATTGGCCTCGTTCTTTTTTGTGCGTGTTTGTGGACCTGGTTTCCGTCTCGGTCCACAAACACGCAAAAAAAGAACTTGGCCAATATCCAGCCATCTTGACCTCACGCTTGGTCAGTAACCCATATTTCTTGTTTAGGATTCACGCTTTTCTAGAGCAGTGGGGTCTGATCAATTATCAAGTGGATGCTGACGGCCGCCCAGCTCCCATGGGACCACCATCCACGTCACACTTCCACGTGTTGGCTGACACGCCTGCAGGACTGCAGCCTCTTCAACCTGCCAAGACACAGGTATCGCAGTATTCAGATTTCTTTCTCTGCGTTCTCTGTTCCTCTCCTGCTTGATACAAATAACAAGCCGAGAATTAATCGATTATGCCAACAAAACCAATTCCGAAGCGCTAACGGTAAAAGTCCACGTTCACTTCTGAAAACGTGTACAAAAAATGTTGAGTGTTCACAATTTGAGTGTCCTGACCGTAAGAGTTTGTAGCTAATAAGTGACTTGACCCTCAATTTCCTTTCAGATTCCCCCTTCACAGCAAATGATACAGTTTAAGGATGATTTTGGTAACAAAGAGATCTACAAGAGTGGTATAACAGGGGCCAACTTCGGGTAAGTTGCCGCGTGTCTTTTTTAAGTAAACTGGTGTTTTTTTGTGCTAGTATTTATCTTTAAAATGCATTAAAGAGCTAATTTTTTCCCTTCATCCTTTAGCCTTCGCTCGGACCAGTATCTTTCGAAAAAGAGTCAAAAGGTAAGCCAGTAAAATTGTCACGTAACACCAGTTGAACAGCGACAACAACATTCGAAGCCATGCCACCCCCAGATATCGGTCGGGCACCTACAACTGTTGCTACGGAGAGACTCGATGTGAACTAGGCCATTTACAATTTACCTTGTCTCATTATTACCAAATAGCAAAAACAAAATAAAAACAAACCAACACTGTAATGTGACGTGTCGATGTTTTTCGTTCTCGTAGGCTGCAACAGCCACTAAGGAATGGACTGAGCAAGAGACGCTTCTTCTGCTGGAGGTATACGAGAAAAAGAATATTTAGATTGTAATTTACAGAGCGATACAAAACTAAAGACTGGAAATGTAGTATTCACAAAGGAAATGTGTGACGGATTCTAGCCAGATTTAGAAATTAGAAAATGACCACCAAAATTGAGTGAAATATAAAAAAAAATACCATTGGAAACAGCGAAGGAACATTTCAGTAACACAGCAAATACAAAAGAAGGTACGGATGGACAGAAAGTGAAGAAGATTAAAACGGATTTCTGTGTGGGTTTTGAAAACCCGTCAGGCTGAACAGCTTTTAAAGTTAATCTCGCTTGTTTGTTGCAATTAATTATCAAGCCCGGGAGACATATTTGTTTGTAATGAAGGTATGGTTTTGTCATTTAGATCCACAAAAGTAGTTTATTTGCTAATACAACGTTTATTTCATACAGTCCTTTTAATTGTCATGTCCCTTAACCAATTTTGTGTTAGGCAAGATTCCTTGTTGTGTACTCTGTAGGGCTTGGAAATGTTTAAAGATGACTGGAATAAGGTGGCTGAGCATGTTGGTACACGAACACAAGATGAATGCATATTGCACTTTCTGAGACTTCCAATAGAGGACCCGTATCTAGAAGATGTACAACTGGGTGAGTTTGTAGGGATTGATAAACTCCTGAGGGGGAGAGGGGGTGGGGGACTCTCATATGAAAAGGTCTGGGATGTTCGTCGGAATATATAATTAAAACCCCTAAAGGAGACCCCTAAAAGATACCACTTAAAACGGAAATGTCTGGGTTTTTTTTGTAGCGTTTGTGTGACGTTTCCAACAACCGCGTCATCGGAAAAAAAAGGTTTTAGCATTTGTTAGGAACTGAGCATGTTGACATTTTATTGGCATTTGCTTAATATTGTTGTTGTTTTTCCAGGTCCGTTGTCACACCAGCCTGTACCATTCAGTCAACAGGGTAACCCAATCATGTCCACAGTGGCTTTCCTAGCCTCAGTTGTGGATCCTCGAGTGGCAAGTGCTGCTGCTAAAGCTGCTTTAGGTTAGAAAACCATTTCATTGCGCTCTGTCACATAAAATGTAATGTAACGTTGCCATGTCAACTTCAATCTTCATCCTGAGCGAGATTATGATTGGTCAGATCAAACCGAACCCATCAAAAGTTGTCAGATGCATATCATAAGTTAATCAAAAGCTTTGTCACGTGCAGTGGTATACAGCGTACGGCTGTTGGCTTTTTGGCACTCGATGTTAAAACTGACAAACGGGAAAAACGTAAACGAAATTGTTTATCTGCTTTTTCAATTCATGTTTTGTTATTAACAGAGAAATTCTCGGAAATGAAGGATGAGATTCCCCAGGCGGTCATCGACAGCCATGTAAAGAACGCTGCTAGTGCTCGGGCAGAGAAAGTAAAACAGGAGACTTCAGAAGAAAATACAGGTACACTTTACAAAATACTATTGTCTGACTGAGCTTTTGTTTTTAACGTGGACTAGAGGAGTTGTTGCGCTAATTATTCTTTCAGTAGGTCACCCAGCTGGAAAAATATATGGGAATTCCGTTTTGGGCCTTTGGGTTTTGAAAGGCATGCCCGATGTGAATGGAGGGTGCGAATTCAGGGAAATCTACATAACGACTTGTCAAAATCTGGAAAACTCGCGAAAGTGACATAACTCCTTGTGAGAAATTCTGTCTCGCTCAGTCTTCAGGCTCCTCGGTCAGCGCTGACCGAGCAGGCCAAGGATTGGGTATGAATTTGACTTGTTAATTGTAATGGCGTTAAAACCCATGCGCTTGGTATAATGACGAAAATTTAACTACATCCCTCGTCTATCCCCATCCCGGTCTCCAAACAGTAAACCAAACTGTCCCACTAAATCACTTTTATATCTTTGTATTGTTCAGAAGAAACACCGCAACCCATGGAAGTGAATGGAAACCAGGTAACAGGATCTGAGGGTGGAGAGACACGGGCGCAAGATGTCAAGGTCAGAGCTAGTTGACTGTAAAATATTAACCAAAAACAAACCCCATTTGGGTGTACTCGTCTCTAGTGCTTATATGGTGTCTTCCTATCTCCACTGGGGCTATGGTTTCTTACTCTGGTTGGGACTCTAGATAGTCCATCCAGTTGCCCTCAAAATTTTGACAGGTGTTCCTAGCAAATTACTGGTGGACCTGCTCGTGAACTTGACAGGAAAGAGACGCTGTGATAATAAATACGGACACCCATCTGACCCCCCAATTCTTAGCGCTCTGTCTACATGAAGGAGAGGCAACGTTTATTCTTTTTTTTTGTCTCTCTCTCTCTCTCTCTGTCGTTAGATGGAAGACTCGTCGGAGACGAGTAGCCACGCTCAGAACGGAGATAAAACACAAGCTATCAACGAGGAAAACATTGCAAAGGCAGCTGCATCAGCTCTGGCAGCGGCAGCAGTGAAAGCTAAGGTAACTGTCCTGTGGTTAGTCATTTAGTGTATAGTACACAACCTTAACAAAACGTGGTCACATTAAATTGGAAGAAACGCTCTAACGAAGAGTATTCTATGGCAAAATAGAATTTCACCGAGGCGCCCTTTTTTGTGTGGCAGATTGACTTTTTTATTCAAACGATTTTCAGTTACATGTTAAGGTTTTAATCCTTTCCCCCAAGTTTTTCTAAAAAACAAAAAATGGCAGTATTCCGTCGGGGTTTTGGAGCAAGGGAATAAAAACAAAATTGGGAATAATTATAACAAGAAAGCTAATTGGTACGTTGTCAATATTCCCTTGTAATTTGTTGCTTGCCGAGTGAAGGCAGGATGACTGAGTAGTTGTAATCCCCAAACGTTTTAGGTATCTTTGCGCAAAGTGCTTCGATTTCACAACAGTTGGTTTAAAACCTTGATTTATTTAAGCTCCGTGGAACTGATCAGGCTGTACTTTGAGTGCAAGTTGTAGTTGCACTTGGACTTTTTGAGTCTCTAATTGGCAATAAAATTGAGGATTATCTCACTTCTGTGGCGTTTTACTTCCGCCCTACTAGTTTGAAATCAGCGCTAGACATTTTATTTCCCCGACAGCACCTGGCTCAAGTTGAAGAGCGTAAGATCAAGAGCCTGGTAGCGCTTCTCGTTGAGACGCAGATGAAGAAACTGGAGATTAAACTGCGCCACTTTGAAGAACTTGAAACCATCATGGACCGCGAGCGAGAGGCGGTAAGTACAGAGCAGAAAACGCTCTTCAAACCGGAGGAATTCGAAACCGCCGGTTTTGCGTTTTAGTGTGAACGGAAAACATTTTGAGAAATGGAGTTTTTCAAAAACGATGACGTCACAATAATCATGTGATTAATCCTAATCCTCAAGGGTGCACTAAAGCGTTTCTGCTGCCGGTGATTGTTGGTTTTCATATTTGTCCAGCGAAGTGTATACGGAAAACATTTGATACGTTGTCAGACTGACGGGGCCTTAGTAGAGGAGACGTGTAACCCGCTTTATGTTTTTATTTTGTCAGCTTGAGTACCAGCGCCAGCAACTCCTTGCTGAAAGACAACAGTTCCATCAAGAACAACTCAAGGCTGCTGAGCTGCGAGCTCGCGCTGCGGCCGGTCATTTGTCCCCCTCGGCACCCTCCCCAGGGCAGCTTCAACCACAGTCACAGGTATCCCAGCCTCAACCCCAGTTTCCACAGCAACAACAGCAGTCACAGCCACAAGCGCCCCAACAGCGGAGGCATTCTCAACAGGCCCAGTCACAGGTCCCTCAGCCGGGAGTGTCAAGTCACATGCCACAGGCTGCCAGTCCTGCTCAGCAAGGTAAGAAATTTTCAGTCATTCTTTGAACTGGCTAAGCAAAATACAGTGAAACCTGTATCAAGCGGATTCGCATGGGTATTCGTTAGTGTCCGCTTAATAGAATACTACGAAGAGTCGGTATTTGTTCCTGACACCCTCCGCGCGACCGGAAAACTTAAAATTATGCAAATTAGGGAAAGCTAAGTGAAGAGAACGACTCGTTGAGGCGTTTGAGCTTCAGCGCTCGCCGTTCGTTTTTTCCTTCGTATTCGTGTATTCTTGTTTCAGTGGGAAAAAGAAGAGATTACCCACAGTCTGGCTTAACAGATGTGTTCGCTTACTGCGAAAAAGACTTATCACTACCAGCACCTTACGAACGACTTAAAAAAAAATACCAGCGAACGGAGCTCAAACAGAACTCCTTAATTTGACTAACAACAGACGGATCGAAACCGACTAGAACCGAGCAATGACTGTTGGGGAACTTTACATGAGTCCAGGGTTTTCCTTACAATTTTTCCTTTGGGAGTCCCTTGGACTCCTTCAACCCAAGGTTGAGGGTCCAGAAGAAAAAAGTGGGGGTCCCACGGTTAGAGTTTTAAATTCCAGCATCAGTCCAATAAAAGGTGTGCGAGAATCATTTAGTTTTTTCATCAAGTTATCTTCAACACATTTGGCCAAAACAGATTCCATCTCTGAAACAATTTCGGGTTTCTTATAAAAAACAGAAGCATCACTACATCCAATAGCAGCCTGAAGTTCCATTATTGGAATAAAGTTATCAGCAGCAATGTTGTTCCTCATCATACTATATACCGTTCTAAGCTGGACAACGTGTCTTCTCGTGATTTCCTGTGTTTCATACTCAATGTTCTTTGCATTTGTAACTGTCACTTGAAAGCTTTTTCAGAGCTTGAGGTCACTGATACTCGTAATGTGATCTTTCGAATTTTGGTGCCTTTTCCAGGGCCGACTTCTAATAATTTTTACAGCCAGTTGTTGTGAAAGGGTTTTTCTTACCTGTCATCTTATAGATATCACAATACATTTTTTCGTTTTCTTCTTTCAACCACGTGAATTCTTCCATCCAAGCTGGAAAGAAACGCCTCTTTTTTTCGCGGGCTGTAATTCCGAATGCGCTATCTTACATTGTGTACCACAATGCCTCACAATCGCGCATTAGTTCTCGAGCCTCTGCGAGGATTTCACAGCAAGAGCAAGCTTGAGAACGAGAAAAACAAAAGGTGGCGCTGCAATAGTCGATTCAAAGGAGTGAATGTGCCAGATTTGGGAGTTGAAAGATGGACTAAGAAAACAGAACAAAGATTGCAAATTCTAATTTTATTCTCAAGAGAATTTTTCGCAGATCCATTTTGAGATGCATTTTGTAATAACTACGCATTTTGTAATACCTTACGCATTTTGTAATAAAAGTTGCAGCATTTTGTAATTACCTGCAGTATTTTGTATTAAATGCAAACGACGCATTTTGTAATAAGTGTTGCAGCATTTTGTAATGAACGTTAGTCTACGCAATTTGTAATAACGAGGTGACGCAAATTGTAACACGATAATTTCACCAAGCATACAGATTGGCTGGATTCCCTTCAACACTGGCTTAATATAGTTTGTCAAGTGCTCTTTTTTAGCAGATATTGGGAGCTAAACAACCCACATACTTCTATGTAAATCTATATTTTCAATAAGCATGTGGCATAATTTTAGTCTGAGAGGTGTATAAATTTTGGAAAATAAAATTCTCAATTCCTTAAAAATTTCCTAAATCTTCATAATGGAGAATGGAATACCACCAGGTGAAATAGTTCCACCCATTGTCACGCAAATGTTGACGTTTTATTACTTTCTTTTTCGTGAACCTAACTTGATTCCAAGACTCGGACAAAAGTGAGAAAAAAGAACTTCTCTAAAAAATCGCGTGCATCTACTGTACAAATACCCATGCAGATACTGTACTCATATTCAGTTTTAAAAATCCTGCAATAATATAATAACTGATTTTCCATCAGGTTGGTGTTGAAGGGAATCCAGCCAATCTGTATGCTTGGTGAAATTATCGTGTGAAGAGACTTATTACAATTTGCGTCACCACGTTATTACAAATTGCGTAGACTGACGTTTATTACAAAATGCTGCAGCTCTTATTACAAAATGCGTCGTTTGCATTTAATACAAACTACTGCAGGTAATTACAAAATGCGTAAGGTATTACAAAATGCGTAGTTATTACAAAATGCCGCAAAACACCCGTTCTCCTTGCCGTTTTGCGTCCCTTTTCCATTTTTCAGCCAAACAGTGCGTCTCGGACGCGCATTTGCGCGTAAGGGAAAACCCTGATGAGTCTTACAGCCAATAAACTGACCAATCATTTTCAACGGACCAGACTTAAAACATCATCGACTGACAAAAACTATTCACTTGACTCTGAAGATGACCTCCGCTCAGGTTGTCGAAACGTCAGTCACCAATAACAGTTCTTTTCAGAACTACCCTCACCCGAACGATCACATTATACGAACTACTGATACTCCCAGGTTCAAACCACTTACCATAAAGCCCAAAACTGTCGTTTCAACTTTTGCCTTTTTGGCTATTTTCGAACTTGAATTTTATGTCTTCCTTTTGATATTCTTAAATTGCAGGTAGCAGCCAACAAGCAGGCTCCAATCCACCCTCTGCCTCTGCCTCGCCAGCTCCAGTATCAATGAACCCTGGCTCCGTCCCTCAAATCGGCTCGCACCCTCCCTCAGGCTGTAGCACCCCAGTGTCATTCATGGGATCGAATGCCGCCTCTCCTGCATCAGCTCCCGGTACCCCCAGCAATGTTCCTATAGCTCATGCTACCGCTGGTCAGATGGTTCACGGGCCTGGTGACAATGCGGTGTCAAGCCCAGTGCCCCCGGCCGGAAGCATGATGGAGTGATGAGATCGGAGCGGCGTCAACTTTTGACCACGAATAGTTTCCTTAGTTTTTGTTGTTTCTTTTATAAAGTAATAAAATGTCATTTATGCCAAGAATTGTCACTAGTGTAGTAGCGTTCACTCTAATCCTGTCAGTCTATAGCTTGAGATAGAACTGGTAACAGGGACAGGGATCTTGCTCAGCTTACGATAAACACTAAGAATGCGAACTCCTTCCAAATTATCATTTTTTTGTTTTATTGCCTCGTTCAATGCTGCGATAATGACGATAACTGTCTACAGTATACTACACCTGTACAGTACTAGGACTGGCCAGCCCTTAGTGACCAAAGAACAAACCATAATTGTAGCCAGCATTAACATTAGCATTAGCAGTCCCACTGCAACAAAAATCAGTGATACAGCTTACAAATGTTTATAAGTGTTTTTCAAAGGCAGGCCCAATTCCTTTCTAATGTCCGTTTACGTGAGCTTAAAAACAAAGGAAAAGTTGAGATCGTAAGCCTTCCAAGTGTCCGCGGCCGCTTACGGGAATGAGTAAATACAGAGTTTGTATGGGAGTTCAAACGGGGTTCTATGAAGACAGTCGTAAGTAGAGCTGCCCGCTCACGAGAGTGTCCGTTAAGAGAGCTTCCACTGTATCCGTGACTTTCGAATCGAGAAGAAGTCTGGGGCTAGTGTCATCACGCAATAGACCAATTTCGATATATTAAAATTCAGCCTAACACAATAGACTTCAGCTTGAGGCTCTGGGGAATACACCCCGCAAACTCTTCAGTTACTCCCCAGAACTTTTGCTTGTAGAATCGATACTGTTAGCAAGGCACTTACTTTTTATTAACATTCAGATTAGCAGTGTGAATGGTCTTATCGGGAGTAAGGTTGCTCAAATTAATTCTTTCTAATGGAAAATATAAAATTCAGCGTTCGTACAAACCTTGAAAAGTCCTTGAAAAATGACGAAATCTTTCAAAAGTCCTTGAAAATCGACAAATTTAGGTTTTCATCTTGAATAGTCCTTGAATTTCTTGACAGATCCTTGATTTTGATGATGGCAAAGTTAAGGGTTGGAACATTTGACTCCTGAGGGAGGGGAAGGGGATGATTTGGTGTAGGCATCATTTTTTTAACCTGGATTTTTTTTTTTTTCTTGGGGCATGGGGTTTGCATGAAATTTTTTATCCATGTAACACCCTTTTTATCGGTTCACTAGAACGCGAGTTAATGTTTGTTGGCAGGGGTCGTGTGCATTCTTTTTTTGTTATTATTTTTGCATAAGTCACAGCTACGTTGGGCAGGGCGTGTCTCCAGTATGCAAGACCACCGCCTGCCAAGGATCGCACTGCATGGTGAACTCTCCACTGGCCAGCGCGACAGAGAGGCATCGAAGAAGCGCTTCAAAGACAACTTCGAGCAATCCGGTCCTTGAGCGCTACAAAGACAGCTTGAAGAAAACTCTCGGTATTCTCGGTGCCTGCTGCCACAGTGACCACAGCCGGTGGGCTACCCTTGCAACACACCAGGACACCTGCGGTCACACCATCCAACAAGCCGTCTACTCCTTCGAGGACACCCGTAAGGCAAACATAACGGAGAAAAGACGCAGAGGAAAGGACCGCGATGCTGCAGCACCAAACCCTGATGCGACTTTCATCTGCAGCCGCTGCAGCCGGGCCTGCCAGTCACGCATTGAACTCACCAGCCACGTGCGCGCCTGCAGTCGTGGTGGAAAAGAGAAAGAGAGAAGAGGAGAGGGGACAAGGAGAGGGGAAAGAACAAGAAGCGGCAAGAAAGAGGAGAATCTCCTCTCCACTCTGGGGAAGGACCGAGAAGGCCAGCGCATTCTCGGCCCTTACATCCAGCCCGAGCGTGTTCGCAGCCGGGCACAGCTTCGGTCAAGGGCAATGCATGGAAGGATCACATTAGGTGTCATAAGGGCGGATTTAGACAGTTCAACTTAGCTGTATGCTGCAACCTTACCGCAAGTGTAAAACACGAATTATTTCGCGTAAATCAAACGCACAAATTCACAAGCAAGTTGACGCTTTACAAACCATTCGTGTCGGTTGCCGCATTCGGCAAACGTCGCACTGTTTAAATCGACCCCAAGAAGTCAACCGTAAATGATATACAAAAGCCACATTGATTTGATCAAAAATATGTATATTTCTTTTACGAGACATGAAAACAAATGAAAATTCATTATAAAAATAACTTTCCCTTATCTGTTTTCATTATTGACATCTTATTAAAAATTAACTGGGTTTTTAGCCTCTCTGATCAAGACCACTAGTCCCAAGCTAGAAAAACATCTCCCGTCAGCTAAGATTTTATCGCCGAGAGCACACTGGGAACGAGAATGGGACTATATTTCCTCTTTTCCTTGACTTGTGTAATTCTGCGATACAAATATGGGACTAAAAATATGTAAAAAATTATCTTTACCTAATTTTCACTATAACCTTGGCAACAAGCAAAGTAATCTAGAACAAACTACGTTTCATAAGGATTTTTTAAAAAAAAAAAAATTAGGATGGTCAAACCTTAAGTTAAAAAAGTACAAAAATAATACTATATTTAGAAATACCACACACATTAATTTAAAACCCATCGCTTATTCCATTATTACTGTTAATTAATAGCTTTTTATTGCTATAATTATGATTTTGGTGGAATTGCAGATGTAATCGCATTAAAAAAGCAGCAGTCTACCGCGGAAAAATTAAAAAGGGTTCCCTAAATAGGCATACAATGTGCACAGAAAAATGCTTGTACAACATAAGAAAAAGCACGAGTTATACCAGACTTTTCTTTTGTCACATTCGTACCAGTACATGCGAGCTAAGGATTTGTTTCCAAATATTAAACACCGCAATAAAGTACATGTCGAAATATTGACTAAAAAGGTCGCTACGGAAGACATCTTTTAGAAAATCGTCGTTCTGTGTGTAGTTACATCTATTCCGTTTGATAATAATCCGATATAGTTTTTGCAAGCGGCAAAATTCTATCGTCAAGCGAAGCAAGACTAATCGCCATTCCAGCCGTGATTGACTCGCTACACTGGAACCAAATGCTTTAAGCATTCAACAAGTCCACACGAGGAATTCACGAAAATTCCACTGAAAACGCAACATAGCTGCTCTTTTGCATTCACTACACAGCAGTTATGTTAATATTCATTCTTATTTCAATACGGCCATACAGTGCCTTGCTTGTTAGGGCTTGGCCCGTTTCCCAAATGTCTCAAAAAGTAATACCTGATTAGTTGTATTTTAACTTTCAGTTATGATAAGAATCATTTTAAGTGCTATCCACATAATTCAAACGGAAAACTACCAACATTTATAGCAAAATTCGCTTTAACCTTACCCTAATTTCATCGTCGCCATGTTGGTGACAACTGGAAGTTGGCCATTGTTACAGTACGTGCATAAAAAAAATTAACATAACCCAATTTATCAGGCTGATAATTTGGGTTATGAAGAATATTAAGAGCTAAAACATGGACAAATTATATCTCCCTGCCTCGTCTACCAGCAAGATTTCGATCAGTATTTTCTAATGTATCTGATGCCCATAAACGATCAATTGTCGCCTCCGATTTGAGCCGATATGGGTGTGGCAACTGAGTAGCCCTTCGCAACATCCTCAAAACGGGTCTTCAACACGAGTGGACAGTTTTGAAGATGTCAAGTAACACTGATTAAAAATTTTTGCTTATTTTCTATATAACTTAAAGACAACTCTATAGACCAATATATAATTTCCTACTAAAAATTAGCAAGTTTACGGTCCTATATTTTCATAAATTTGCAACGGGTTGTTATAAAAATTTACCTATATACTAAATTTGGCATGATAAATCTAGCGGGGAGGCTTATTTTTGTTTTAATGAAACAATTAGAAAAGCGTGACAACGTCTAAAAGAGCTATTGTCTCGTGTAAATCAAGTGGACTAATGATTTCGAACTATGCTTTGAAACCCCACGACAGAATTAAGTGGTGAAAGTGCTACATGACTATTGAGATTTTACCACCCTTGCCCAACTTAACTCAACCCCGAGGTTCACCCCATCTTTCCCTCCCCACCCCCCTCCTCACTAATTGAAACCTCTTATGTTCCCTGGGCTGTACCGTCCGAAGATATAGCACCATTATCACTGTGTAGCACTTGCTTCGTCGATGAGAAGTAGACCGGGTTATCAAATTGTTGCTGATCAAAGAGGTGATCTCCCTGTTTCTTCCTGTGAAACCAACAAGCCACTGCCCCGCCACACAATCCAAGGAACACTAAGACTGCTATGGCGATGCCTGCCTGGGCTCCTCCGGACAAACCACTTGATTTATCTGAAATCGCGGAATAAGCATCTCCCATTGAGTAAAGCATTTCATAAAATAACTGAGATACTACGCGCGCTTTCATTGGTCGATAGCTGTGTTTAGATGAGAGAATGTAAACACGGTTATGACGTTTTAGATTCGCGCGTATTTTTTGAGAATTATTTTATAAAAGCAATAGAGTACTTTTTCCGTGTTTACATAGCCTCATCTAAACACTTGGGGGGTTGGGAGAATACTCGAAAATTATGCAAACCCTCGACTGCGTCTCGTGTTTAGATGAGGTTATGTAACCACGGAAAAGTGCTCTATTGCTTAAATAGTACAGTTTTCCCCAAAAGGAAAAGAGCACGAATGCTAGCAAAGTCCTTACGTCAACTTGTCACCATCGATTCGTGTCAGCTACTTAGCAACGCCTTTGCTAAAAAAAAAAGTAGGTCCAATCAACAGAGCCTATGCGTGATGACTGTTCTCATGTGAGTATTCTTTCCATTTTTGCTGCTTTAGGATTTCGTTTCTGATAACTTTTCACATTTTCACGTTGAAAGCGAGGCTTACGGGTGAAACTAGCTTGTCCAGCGTTAACATGAATGATGGCTATTCTCGGGCAAGAGAGTGTGACCCAATGAACTGTTTTAGGGAATGCACAGCAAATCCTAAAATTCTGTCAACTTACCACTCTTCCGTGCCGCGGCCGTCGGTTGTTCACCGGTGCTTCCATTCCACGCTAGAAAGAATTCAGAATCAAACGAAACGTGATCAACACGTTCTTACAGATAGAAAATCTCTCGACCGTATGGTCTCGGCAGTTGAGAACTGAGACAGAGAAAAGAATGGATGGGATATCTAATAAAAAGTATCAAGAGTACCTACTCACCAACTTTTGTGACATTGAGAGAGGCTGGATCAACTGCCAACCCTCCAAGGCTTCCACTCTTCACAGCAACCGCGAGGTTGCTTGTGACATTGTCCCCTAGACCATCTGCTATGTCACGAGTAAACGTTAAATTGAAGATGGCTACAACGCTTCCACGTCTACAAAAAAGACGGAACGACCGCGTCAACTTGACAGAAAACCTCTTACAAGAAGGAAAAAGTGGAAATATCGTATAATTTACGACACAAAACATGCACAAAATTACAATTTTGGAAAAAAAACTGTTGATAAATTTTCGTAAATTAACGTCAATTTATCGTTTTCTGATTAATTTTTCTCTTCATCGACACTAATCAATGTTGCCTGGGTTCGAATATGAACACAGCTACATTTTTAAACGAAATTAAACTTTTACACTGGCTATGGGCGTTTTCCATGCAACCACAATTCCGAAAATTTCGAAGCGGAGACGAATGGTACGAAAATGTCCTGGAAAAGATTCCAGTAAATCCCGAAATTATTGAATTTCACAAAGGCGAACCATTGAACCGAAAAGAAAGTCAAATGGAACGGAGATTCCCGACAGAAAATTTCAGAAAATTTCGGTATACCTTACAAGGTTGTCCTCTTTCCTGGAATTTCCAGAAAATGCTGTTCCATTCGTCACTTGAAATTTCCGGAAATTCAAACCTGAATTTTTCATCGAACGCAAAGCACCCTTTTATGACGAAAAGCTATTTCTAAAGACATGGTTAGAACCACAGTTTGTTTCTTTAATCCGAGCACCACTGCATTGTGCTATCATTAAGTCGTTGTGTACAGGCGCGGATCCAGGATTTTTCTTAGAGGGGGCTGCACCACTAAGGAATGGCTTACCTGACTGGTGAGGTAAACAAATTTTAAAAGCGAATACGAAGAATAAGGCTTCATATCGGGGGGGGGGGTGCGCACCCCCTGCACCCTCCCCCTAAATCCGCCCCTGGTGTAAATAATTCAGGTATACATACGGTAAAAGCGGAGAAACCATTTCTACTAGTTTTCAGGAGAAAATAGAAACTTTACAGTTAGCAAAACTCGTGATTTCAATCATCATACCTGAAGCCTGTTACCTTGACCGTCAAAAATGCCAGTGACGCTTCGTCAACGCCCGAGTACAGATCTCGTATCTGTTAAAAAGAAAACAAAGGCTATGAAGAAAATCAACGAAACCTCTCTTTATTCCAAATTTAAAGTTTGGCACATAATTAAAACGTATATGGTGACGTAGCAAAGAATTTGTACCGATTTTTCCAGTTTCCCGGTAAGACTCTTAAACGCAGCACTGCCAGTATTTTTCAGGTCATCACTCCATTCCTCTTTAGTGAGCTTCACGGAACCTGCGTATGTCACAGCTGAAAAGTAACGACGTGAGTTTAAGGTCGCAAATACCGAGATATATGTTTTCAAAAAAATGTACTCTTTTTATTAATTCATCTAAAAAATGGAAGCGCCAAAACTTGGGCAAGGCAAACCATGGAAGTAATATATCACTAAACCATTGCAAGGTCCGTGGATACATAATATTTGAGTTTCACAAGTTACGGCCCGATCGAAAAATTTGCAAGAAAGAACGAGAGCTTTTTTTCCCAACTGAAAACTGAACAAGATAGTTCGATAAAGTATTCATTGTTATGTATATTTCAAAACACTGCTGAAAAATCAATGAATCTATTTTCGGTAAAAGCGCGCGACAAAAATTTGACTATGTTCGCCTTTCGTTTTCCGGTCGCTGTTGTAAAGTTTAGCCGAAGTTTTCGTTCGATCGTGAAGGTAAAAATATTCTGTACAGTATTTAAAGAAAGGAATTCGCTGAAACTATTCCGTGAGTGGTGGATCTTAGCGGCCCGTATTACAGACTTCAGACCGTTTAGAGCACCAATCAGAAATCTCCTTTTCATGTTGGACAAATTTGCCATATGATAAGAAAAAAACATTTTAAACTACAAAACTCGTGACACCTGTTGGTGGCGCTGTGCTTTCTGATGATGGTATACTGGTGGGCATGTCTGTTGGGCGCAGATCTAAACAAAAAAAAAAACGAACAAAACAACATTAGGTCTTACCTCATACACAGATTAAGATAATTGCCAATGTATCGCTCTTCTAAGGACTGTTTCTAATCTGAGTTTTAAGACAACAGGTAGTAACAGTGATAGAGCGGTTTTCATTTGAGCGTCGAAACTGATTCGCATTGGGCTGGGCCGGAGCAGAGAGGGGGTGGGCCATCAGTTTTTGAGCCCTTGGTAAGGGCTAAAGTAACAGCTAAAGTAGAGTAAAGGAAAACAATATTATTTTTAGATGATTTTTTATTATCATTGTTAAGAAATAAGTCTAAAATGTAAATAACACTACAATTTCATTAGCCTGCGTAGCAGTCTTTTCCGTTTCCTCTAAGCGGGAGAAACCGAGAGCCAAGGGGAAGTCGCACGAACGCATGTGGCGAGAGCAAAAAGTTAGGAACAGAGGGGAGGGGGTGTCCTTGCCCCTTCCCCCTGCCACTAATTTTTTTGTTACCTCTGTTCCCGTGCCCTCGCGCGACTCCCGCTTGCCTGAAAGGAAACGGAAAAGACTGCTACGCAGGCTACAATTTCATACACAAAATATGATTTTGTTGGATTATGCAACCAAAAATGTCATGTGTTATAGGATGTGGTTCACATAATTTTCAACCATTTCGGGGTGGATCACTCAGTTTTATGCCAAATGGAAGAGGGGGGGGGGGATGTTATGTGTTTTCTAACAACTACATTTTCAAATGCTCCGGCCCACCCTCCGCCTATCCCCCACCCCCCTGCACTTTTTGACAAGTCCCTTAGTTACGCAAATCTGGCGAATCCCTTGAATGCAGAAACAGCTCTCACACAGTCATACAGTTATGGAAAAAACAGGCTTTGTTCTACGTTGTGTCATTTTAGCTTTAGGTATGAAGGTGTAAATTCACAACATATTGACAACAATGAACAATAACTGCTTTATTAACAAACTGCTTCTTGCACCAAATTCTACAATCTGATATTGAGTTTCCCATTGTCTACTTGTTTGCAAGCTGCTTGCATACTTTCGCATACAGCTCCAAGGCTCCCATGAGCAGTACCGTTCACACTTACCAGTTGGACAGCCGTACAATTCTAAACGGAGACATGGTCGAATGTTCCAAGTGCCTGGTACAATTTTAAACAATCGTCCTCGTACTCCAGAGGCAACCCTGTTCTTCACCACTGATGAACTATCTACGTTTGCCAAAAACACCTGGAAAAGTTGACAGCGTTAGCTACTGAGCGCACTAGGTCGAAATGTGTTTGGCTCTACCAAACATCTCGACGAATTTGTCTCCGCCAAACTTTCGAATTGGTAATCGTTGACGCCCTTACAACACCAAATTATTTCAATGACAACCACACCACCCTCGAATTTAGTAAAGATTTCTCTTGCTTAGACCTCCCAAAGAGCAAAAGAAATCACGCTTGAGAGGGGTGATTTACGGAGCTCCAGCGTACATTTATCGAGTTTGAAAATAAACAATAGCCTCCATTTGGCGCGAAAATATGCTCGGATGTTTGTCCGTGGACATTATCTGTTCCGAGAGGCGAACAGTTTTCCGAGAGCGAAGGTCGAGGAAAATTGTGAGCTTCGAAGAACAGATAATGTCCAAGGACAAATATCGGAGCATATTTTCAAAGTCAAATGGAGGCAATTGTGTTTATTACCCTTCAAATACTTTTCGCAACACGCGCAGTTTCGAAAATTGCGGAATATGTATAAATATACTAGCGTTCCATCACGAATGCCGTTCTCTGAATGGCTACGCTACTCACTATCTATTCTGTTGTAGATAGTGTTTGTACAGAGCATATAGGTAAAGTTTTAAACGACTAGTAGATTTATGCTAGTAAAACAAATCAGATCATTCGCTCACGATTGATATCCGCGATAGTTGACCCGGGCTGCTCACAATTTAATTGTTGAAAATATGCACGCTCGCTCTATTGATTCGGCTCGTGCGGATTTACTACTTGTTCGTTATAAATTCCTTTATTTTCGAAAGTTGTAACTTTCAGCCCGTACTATGCAAAGCCCTCTCGATCGTTCAATCTCAATTTCTAGGTTTCGCGAAAATTGTCGGCAATTACCGTGTATTGCTAGTAATTTTTTTAAAAAATTCTTTTCTTTCATTAAAAAACGGTCAAATTTAAATAGAAATTGTTTTACTCTGGGAGAGACGCCGAATAACCCACCTTAGGTTTGTCATCCTGTGTAAGTGGTTTCCATGCGCTGCTTGGGGAATCTTTGGTACTAATCGTGTAGCTTTTGATGTATCCCTTGCCATCATCGGCGCCCTGTGTAGCAATGTGATAGACCTTCATGATCCTATCCAGATCAACCTTGAAAATAATAATAACAAATAAGTAAAAGAACATGAGAAGAACACTCCTGAACAACTTGACAAACAAAAAAGACATTGACGAATTGATGACGATAATGTTGGTTATGACAGCGACGCTGATGTTGATAATGACGATGATGACCATGACGACAGGATGCCGCTGCTGATGATGATAATGGTGGTTGTCGTGATGCTGAGGCTGATGACGATAATGATGATGAGAAGGATGTTGACGGGGATGGTGATGATAACATTAGCTTCTACATTATAGCATCGTACAAATTATTTCCTTTACTCTCATATGACCCAAATGTATTGACCTTGCGAGAAAAAACCTAATACGCTGAAAACACTCCGTTTTCGAAGAAAAAGGAAAAGGCGGCCTTCGAGCCATAACACATTAAAGTCACATACCACAAAAGATGGCTTGTTATCATCATCAGATGCACACCACCCAGTACTTCCATTCAAACGGCCTTGAGTGGCCGCGTGAGCCTGGTCTAATAACGAACTCGATGATAGGGCCCAGTCCTCGATAAAGCCTTGTCTTAAGCCAAGGGCTGAGTCACATCCTGAAACAACACCACCCTGAAATTAGACTAGTCTTGCAGAGACTCTCCTTACAAACTACGCGTTTTTCTGGCTTTGAATTCGCTAAGGTGTAAGCAAAATGTTTCTGCTGGAAAATTAAAAGCACATCTTCAAAATCTCAAATTATACCTTGTTTTATGACAAGAAAACAACAGAGGCAAACTCACCGTTTTGACAACCAAAGATTTCAAGACGTAAACACGCGCCGGCTGTCGACCAGGACTGTGGCTTCACGCGCAAGGCTAGAGTTATGATTGGTTGGGCTAGGAGATGCGACACAGGACTAACAGCATCTTGGTTACCACGGAAATTCTGCAATGACAAAAACATGAATCAAACAATGGATGTTTCCACTGACGCATTCTTCATGGCATGCTAGGAGCATTTGTGTGAAAAGGTACATTCCCCATTTTATCCAAAATTGACCCCCCTCTATGAACCAACTTCTGAATTTCACAAGCGAATGAAATTGCGTTTAAGTTAACTACATGCCTTACAGAAAATTCTGTACTTTCGAAATTGGGCCAGGTGGTATGAAAAGTTTCTGGGAAGGATTCTGGGACAATCCGAGAATTGCTAGTCCAAGCAATCGAAAATTCCAGAAATATGGGAAGCAAATTCAAGTGGAACAGAAAGTTCAAGTAAGAAATTTTCGATCTTTGGGTATACCTCGCGACGTTGTCCTGTTTTCCGAAAGTCTCAAAAAATGCAGACCTATTCACCACGGACATTTATTTCCAATGGAAAATGCCACTTTTCTTTGATTTCCATACTTTGAGTTTAAACAGCAGTTATTTTCAGTTGTTTAAGTATTATGCATTATGCCAATGAACATTTGGACGAGTTAAAGCAAAAATATTTTGTTCAGGTTTTTTCACCCATTTTTCGTCTGGTTCTCCAAGAAATATTTGACAGTAACGAGGAATGAAAGAGCAAATTCTAGTCATAGTAATCCACGACCTTTAGAGGAAAGAAACGAAAAACAGTTTAACGTCCTTCGAAACAGCCGCTTAACGAAGTTGTTTGCCTCTTTAAACTGACATCCCTACCATTTAGAGGCTCTCAAATCACCAAGGCATGATGCAATCTCAAAAGGTAAACTAGTACAATAAAGTGGTATGAAACATTATGCTTACTCTTGTTTTGGCTCCTTCCTTGTAGTCGATCCACACTTTGTTGTCACCGACCTTCCTGAGCGCCAGACTGTAGACCTTGACATAACCGAATCCTTTGCCTCCTCCCCAGGTGGTTACTTTGGTAATTTTTCTCTCCATATCGGAAAATGATATCTGGAACCAGGGCTGCTTTTCAGAAGCCTAAGGAGAAAAAAAAATTCACGCAACGATCAACATGTAAGCTCTCCTTACAAAACCAAAATATTATCTAGCAAATCTGGCAAAGAAAATTTAAACACTTGTCAACTGGAGTCCACTGCCTTGATAAACCATGTAAGAATCTGATCTGTTTACATGTAGGAAGAAACCTATCCAAAGCAAAAATTACCTTAGAACACCACCCTACACTTTGAGACGGGCGGGCGTTTACAGCCTTATGCGAGTTGTCCTTGAATGTAGAGGCGGACAGAGAATTGTCCGGTATAGCACCTGATTGCATTCCAAGAGGCGTCTGGCAGGCTGCGAAAACACACATTCATGACAGATAAAAATCACATCAAAAGGGTACCACTTATGTTCTTTACGTACTACAATGCAAATTAACCATTTGATTTCTCAGGTTCTTATATAATGAGGATTTTTGACATGAACTGTATGATCACATGACTAATTTGTGACACGATATGAAAAAGGGTAGCTCCCTTGAATAAAACCAATTGACTGGAAAGTATTTTATACCACCATTTGCTCTATCTCAAAAGGATTCCTTAGGCAAAACTGGTAAGAATTACTATGGAATGAACTCGTTTTGCATAGCAATCAAATGCAAGTGACTCTCATTTCCGCATGCAACGCCAGACTTCATTTAAGTTAAACAGTGACTAATGATATCTCGGAAATAGCTCTTAACAAAAAATAAAAAGGCGAGTATACAGCCATTTATTTGTTTCTTGATAATAACCGCCTGTTATTTGCTATTTATGACATTTGATTTCCTCTTACCAAACGGGCAGCCATAAAACTCCACCCTCATGCAGAGAGAGCCAGTCCATGTGCCTGGAGCAATCCTTATCAAGCGGGTATCCACTGTGGGTTTGAGTGAAAACGTGACCACCGAATTCGTGTCACGGTTTGCAACAAATACCTGGACGAAAGAGACGACTGAGTTAAAATACTTTTGTTGGAACACACGCCTCTGAGCAACTCACTAGCACTTCAAAGATATTTCTGTAAAGGGTTCTGTCCAGGATATGTTAGCGTTCCGCTGGGAAAAATTTTTTACATCACCACGCTCGTCTCCAGAGCTCCTCAAATCTCTAAGATGATAGGGTCTGTGCACAAGAAGCCCTTCATTCCTCATGCCTAGAGTTGCTCTCTTACCCAGTCTCTTCCGTTCTTCTGGTAATTGTTAAACGTAACACCATCGTCACTCGTCTGTAATGTAAACGTCTTAACAAAACTTGAAACTCCGTTCAAAATGAACCCTTGTGTTGCGATTTTGGTGAGGCGGGTTTCTGTCAGCAGATCGACCTGAAAAAAAAAGTGTCCGCAATGTAACGCACTTTTATCTAGTACTTAACTAGCCATTTTCACTTCCTACAGGTTGCTAGAGGTCGAGCAGAATTGAACCGCTGGTTTCGGGTATCCTTACATGAAAGTGATTTTGAGCTTCTCGAAGTCACGCTGAATCTTGTGAGAAAAGGGACACGGAAGGCAATTCTTAATACAAGTTGCTCCGAAACAGCTGACAATGTATTCCACGTACTGATGCCTGAGAAAAGGTGGGATGACGAGGCAATGCTCAAAACAAAAGAAATTTTGAAATGTCTTCTTTATTAGTAGTGATTTCCTTAGGTATAATTCTACTGGACCTTATCCACCATAGCCGCCGTGTTTGTTTTCATATTAAAATGTAAATTAAGCTCGTAATTTCGGAGGGACGTGGGGGGGGGGGGGGGGGGAAATAATAATAAGTTAAAATCAGCAAATTTCAAGGGGTTTCCGAACATTTCTAATAAATCTTAGCTAGCCATGTCATGCTGTTTGAACACTAGGATACAATACTCTAAATTTTCAGCCATTTCGGTGCATTTATAAAACAAAACAAGTGACTTGCAAAGTTTACAAGTAAAAATATCGAACTATTCCAAAGTACTCATCCATTTCTCAAAGATCATTTTGGCACAAACGTTTCACTACTCGAAGACCACATCATGGCTAGTTTGCATTTACGAATGAAATATCATGGCGGGTAACGTGCATGAATAAGGTCTATAGAGAACATATTTTAACCAATCGAGACAGTGTTTCATCACATTTAGACACATCTCCAAGTTTTAAACTGTCTTCTCAGTTTTTGATAGTCATTTCACATAATCTTTTTTTCACACACACAAAAAACCGAACACGCTCTCTTAACAAGTGTTCTTACCTGAATGTACTGCCCATCTTGTCCATTGCTGGCGCACCAAGCTGATAGGGAGTTAAGTCGAGCCATACCTGGACTATATGAAGGAGCTAGACTGGAACTAGCCGTAAGCTGGTCACTCTTGATGGCACCACTGGCCATGCCCAGAGCTGCAGAACACTCTGAGAAGATATTAAGTAAGGCGTCTTATTATATGACTAGCACCGTGAGCAGACTAGATGTATTAAATCCTGCACTGTGATTGGCTACCCGAGTGGGCAAGACGGCGCTATCTTACGATCAGCGGGGTCGTGCTGTATTTACAAAGTAAGCATCACGTAAATCAGATTATTATACAAAAACCTGACTAAGACTGACTGAAATGAGAGGGAATCAAAAAATGCAACTGGAATTAACAAAGTCCGATTCCTTCAACGGATCTTCAACCCTTTTAGCTATCTTTATCTATCGAGACACACACCTAGCGGTTGTTTGCAAATGTAGCCTCGCTTGTCACCACAACGCTGGTCATTCCATCCACTGCTCGGAGGCCACATCTCCACACAGTTTTCCAAACCCTTATTGTCGCTGGGTTGACCGGGTAACCAATTCAAATAGGCCACAGGACTACTGTCAGACCAGCTAAAACCTCTCTCAAGCGCTCGATCATTCAAACCTGGACATTAATCAAAACATTATTGTTAAAACTACTCACTACTCTCTTTGGAAAGTTTCGAAACAAAAGACACCAATTATTAACAACTTACTGCATCTGCGCACGTTCCTTTAGCTCAGCTTTTGAGCTAGTGAACTCTTGTTGAAATAATATAGCATAATTTATCACATAGTAGTAATTAGGAAATAGAAATCAATTTAAATTGTTATTTAGCATTGTATAATAGACCATTTTACAGTTGTCTGCTCAGTGACCTGGCCTTTGAATGGCAGCGAGGCTGGAGGTGACCTTGTTTTGATACAGACCTCACTGCTTTTGTTGTGTAAAACAAGTTGTTCTGACGGTCAACTCCAGCCTCGCTTCCATCCAAAGGCCACGTCACTGAGCAGACAACTGTAAAACAGAGAAGTGTAGCTAGGTGTAGATAACTTAAGTTACTATTGTAAATAGTTGAAAGTTGTAAAAGAAAGTAAAGAACAAGTAGAAATGATATAATCACAAAAATTAATGCAATGCAATAAGGTTAAAAATAATACGAATATTAATACTAATACTAATACTAATACTAATACTAATAATAATAATAATAATAATAATAATAATAGTAATTTATCACATCCGCTCGTACTTTGCGTGAGGAAATATGTCACTCGTCAGGTAAAGGCGTTCTTAAAGTCAAATGATTACATACCAATCCAGATATTTCCAGCTGCCTTCTGTCGGTGGAATGTGATGAAGTCTTGCTCCTGTTGTGATGTGATGCTTGCCAAGTTACCACCCTGGTTTTGGCACTTGTACCTGGCTACTGTCCAGGGCTGCAGATCCGTGTATTTGAACAGGTAGCAGTTCTTATCAAACTTCTCCCAGCCACTGGGACAACTCCCGAGCACTGGAACAATAATTTAAAGAAAAAACACACACAAGATGTTATCTCTTTTCATCTTTCATCTAATGGCGTCAACGTTCTCAGATAGCTCTTTCATATACAGCTGTTTCGACAGTCCCACAAAAGAGTATAAGCGTACGCAACAATGTCGCTTGGTATAATGAGCTTAGCGCCGCTTGATTGAGGTTCACGGAGTTTCAGTAAGAAGAAGAAATCATGAATACAAGTGTTTGTGCCATTATTATTATTATTATTATTATTATTATTATTATTATTATTATTATTATTATTATTATTATTATTATTACTATTACTATTAAGAGAGAGTTCCGCGATGCAATCAAACTGCGCTACGATTGGCCGGTTGATGATATCCCCTCCACCTGTGTATGCGGTGATGCTTTTACAGTGGACCACGCAATGATATGCAAGAGAGGTGGGTTCGTTACCCAACGTCACAATGAGCTGAGGGACCTAGAAGCCGAACTCCTGAATATGGTTTGTACCGATGTTGAGATTGAGCCTGTCCTGCAAGACATCTCGGGTGAACAGCCGGGAAGAGGTTCTAATCGAGCTCCAGATGCGAGATTAGATATTCATGCGCGCGGGTTCTGGGAGAACCAACGATCAGCATTCTTTGACGTGAGGGTTTGCCACCCTAATGCTGATTCGTATAGGGACCTAGAGCTCCAACAGATATACCGCAATCATGAGAACGAGAAGAAGCGCCTTTACGCGAGGAGGGTTTTGGATATCGAACAAGGAACTTTTACACCCCTTATTTTCACGTCAACAAGCGGCATGGGAAACGAGTGCTTGCAATACCATTCCAGACTGGCGCAGCTGATCTCCATCAAGAAAGGAGAACATTATGCTAAAACAATCTCCTGGATAAGAGCAAGGACATCCTTCGCTTTACTAAGATCTGCACTAATCTGCCTAAGAGGTTCAAGAGCTAGAAGGAAAGCCTTTTGTGACTTTAAGAACATTGATATTGACGTTGAAACCCAGGAGGGAGCCATTATGTAAACACTGTTGAAATAGGTTTTAATAGTTTATTTCTTTTACTTACTTTTACCTTGCATATACCAATTTGTATGGAATATGTTAATTAATGTTATGATGATGATAGTAGTATTAGTATTAGTTGTAGTAACCATGATATCATGATTAGATACGGAAACATGTTTTACAGGTTTAACAGACATCAAATTATGTAAATATTATAGCATTTTGTAAAGCTTAGCTCTAGTTTTTGTCACAATAAACACTCCTCATTATTTCTAAAAAAATTACTATTATTATTATTACTATTATTATTATTATTATTATTATTATTATTATTATTATTATTGTTGTTGTTGTTGTTATTATTATTTTCTATCAAGTTGAAACACTTTGAGCTTCAATCAAGTAACCGTGAACTGGCATTACCCATAAACTTTCTCGAAACAGCTAAAAGCCCAGATGACGCCAAAACTATTGCAATGATTAGAATGATTTGAACAAGAAGTAAACAAGTTTCCTTTTGAATAACACTGCAAACATTGACATCTCCAATACTCTAATGAACCTTTTTCCTCAATTTTCCAGTTTGGCACTTTTGCTTGTTATGCTAGTTGCGTGTTTAAACCAGTTGTTTCAGTAAATGGCTAATATCCTGTGTTTTGGGGATGTGTGGGGAAATAAGGAAAATTATCTACTTACGTGGTGGGGAGACATGAGGTTCACCTGTGACAGGAAAATGGGTAAAAACACATAAGAAGTGACACTAATTAGGGCTCACATCAACATACAGTGAAACTTGTATTAAGCGGACACCCTTGGGACCCTCACTAGTGTCCGCTTAATACAGGGTGTCCGCTCAAAACAGGTACTAATATGTTGTGCAACAAAAGTTAATTATAAACTCTTTTGTAACAAAGAGTAACACAGTGTAAGATCAAACACTGCTCATGGGAGAATGTCCACTCAGTCAATCCGTCAATCTGGAAAAATCACTTAGCTTTAAAACGACATCATTGAACAATGTTAAAGGAGTCTCAGCTAGACCTTTAGAAGTAAAGAGCTATTGAAGTGTCCGCTTATTGCAGGTTGTGTGCAGCAATATGGCTTTATATCGGTGTCCGCGTTCGCTCAACAGACTGAGAAGTGTCCGCTGAATGCAGGTTTATTTCACAGTAAATGTGGGAAGAAAATTTTGGAACTTCAGCTGGTGTCCACTTAATAGCCATTACGCGCGTACAATTTCACGTATTTAACAAATGCATAAAAACGACTGTTAAGTCAACAAAAGAGGCATATCCCCTGCGTGGCCCGTCGAATTAGGAAATAAGCACTTGATATATCACAAAACTTTTCCATTCACCCAAACATAAACGCGTTATCATCCTTGATAGACGCCTGAAAGAACTTGAATGCCACAAACCCTACCTCGTCTTATTCTGCAAACAAATCCATTTTTCTCTGTACAACCGACATCACTCCAGCCCCCAGCAAAAGAAATTGAATTGTTGGCGACAACACACGCCGTCGTGTTGTCCGGGGCATCAGGTTGGTTAGTCGCCCAGTTTGTGTACAGTGGGATAGAATGATCAATCCACAAGAAATCAGGGGAATACTCTGGACGGGTGAGACCAAGCCACAGGCCTCCTCTGAAATTCTTTAAATTCAGCACAATGAAAGCTGCAGGGTGGAAACATAAAGAGAAATTGCACGAAAATGTATTAGTATAGTTTATCCCAAGATTTCTAGTATAATGTGGAATAAATACGCACGAGAAAATTTTTTAAAACCTATCAAAAATTGTACGAGCCTGTAGTGTGAATGCGATTTTCAGTGTTTGAAAATTTACACGCGCTTTCTTAAAATATATCTTCGAAAATTTCCGAATTAAAAATGAAATATGCATGAAATTTTCCAGTAAT
>NC_138149.1:12422400-12532400 GCF_964199315.1 Orbicella franksi
CAAACTTTCCACTGTAAAGTTTTTTTAGCGATGAACCTATACGAGGATCTGTACAATGCCTTGCTTGCTTCTTGTTCTTAATCCCAGCGACGACCAATTAGGCAGTGTGTCCACAATACTTCAGAGAAATTTGAAAACCGCAGCTTTATTTCTACGGTTAAACCTACCGTCCACACTGATCCGACACGAGCTTTTTGAAGACGCTCTTCAAACCTGAGGAATTTGAAAACGTTGGTCTTCCGCTTTCGTATGGACAAAAAACCTTTTGAAAACGGAGCTTTCTGAAAACGATGTAGCCACGATTAACATTTGATTTCCCTGACCGAGTTTTCCTCAAACACAAATCCAAAATGACTTTTGATTATTGCGTTTTTAAATCCCTCCAGCGTAGTGTGGACGGGACTTCACACAGAATTGATTTACTTTTCCAAAACAAATCTCAATGAAACTGGCACCTTATTCAAAGCAGTTACTACATTACTAAATCTTTTGAAACAGCCTCTCTACACAAAGTGGCATACTTACTGGTCATCTATAGTAACAAGATCGCCATTCATGCTTGAGTTCAACCCACGCCTACAAACATCCCTGGCATTCGTCCAGGACTGTCGTGAATCTGACACAATACGGTAACAGCTCTTATCATAGTTCACCCAGCCTTCCTTGCAGCTCTCAAGAGCTATAACACGAGACAAAATACATGTACAGTCAGCCTGGCTACCCGAATCCACTGTACACAGCCTGTACTAGAGACTTGGCCTATCAAGTCAATGTCGTAAAAGGCTATTCTCCTGACAGACAATCCAAATAGTCCAAAATTAAAAGTGCAACGTATTAACGAGGCACAAGTGAACGAAGTTGTTCAACAACTAGCAATTTGTGCCACTATTTACAGATAACAGTGATGTAAAACCAAAACAACTGGGAATTACCTTCGACACTCAAGTGAAAAGCGCTCGGAAACCAAATTCCACTTGCTGACTTGGAACAGCCTAGGGTGGAGATTGTGCTATAACTAAACTTATCCATTAAACAAATCGTTTACCGTTTACTTACCTGGACCAGGAGTTGGAGGGAACATGGTGATGAGAGGTATGACGGAGTCTGCAAAAAATGCATGCATTATTACAGTACAGGTAATCGTGTGAATCCGACTGTAATTGAGGATTTATTGACTTTTGAAAATTATCTTAAAACTGCACGAACCTTTGACGTTTACAATTTGAAACAGTTTTCAAACCTTCTTCAGTATCCTTAGACAATGTCACTCCCCACCCCACTCCCCCCCCCCCCGCCAAAAAAAAGAAACAAAAGAAAGACAACTACTTTACATTACTTCAACTGGAAATTCGAGATGACTTTGACGAAAGCTTCAACTCACAAATAACTACACGTAAAGGACTGTAGACGTGAAAATTTCCGGTGGTACGCCTACAAAATAGCTATTGGTCTACTATTTGCAGATCGATTCGGAATATAAAAGTATTGATTTTCAAAGGTGATGGAAAAGCGAAAAACAATATTACTCGGGGGAGGGTCTTGCTTGAGTTTTCTATCTACCCTTTCCTTTCTCTTCAACCCTTCAGGTAAGGCCGAGAACCAACAACAAGTACGGTGCTGGATCCGGAATTCAAATCCGGGTCACACTGGTGGAAGGCAATCACTCTCCCCACTGTGCCATCTCCGCACCACAGGAAGCTAGTAACCTTGACCCGCTTCAATCAAGCGCACGAACTGTACAGTGTCGAAATAAATTAAGAACGGGCTATGCCTCGCCCGTTCGTCCCACCTAACTCAGGCAAGAAATTTTTTCTGCTTAACTCTGGCAAGCATTTTGTCTTTGAAATCGCTTTGAAGTATCTTTGATAAAGACGCCGAGCTTTTCATGTGCCAAACCTTATGCACAAATTATTATAAAATACTTGACAATTTAACAATTTTTCCCCTTAAACGTATAAATTGCATTAAATCTGGGTAATTAATTTTGGGTAATGAATCAACAACTGCACTTCATGTCAGCCAAAATTGTAATTAGGCTTGGCTTATGAAAAGTTTGGCGTCTGAACTCGCACTTACTGTTGGTTTTCTTGCAGATATACGGCCGTAATATACTGCAGTGGTTGTCATTCCAATAGCCTGACTTCCTAATTTCCATACAGTCCTCTTGCCCATGATAGTCATTGGGTTCTCGCCAGCCGTAATTCCTGTAAACTAGAGGTGAGTCGTCACTCCATCTGTAGCTGCTTTCCGTTCCAAGGTCGTTAAGTCCTATCCACAAACTGTAACTGCTATGACTGTGAGAACGAACGAACCTACATTATTATACTTCAGTTTTTAGTTTTTAATAAACAAACAAAGAAGCCTAAGCCGTGTATTACACTGTGATAAAACACGACGGGCATTTGAGAACACGAGGCAGATGTAGAAAACACGAGCCACAGGCGAATGGTTTCTACATTTCTCGAGCGTTCTCCAATGGCCGGAGTGTTTTATCACAGTGTTTGATGGTCAAAGGCCTATATAAGTAACCTCTGTACATGTTCGTTTAGCTCATCAAGGTAACACAAGTGATGTATGTCACTGCATGAGAGTTGCTTTACCGACTATTTTAGAAACGTTATCTGTTTTCAATCAGTTACTATAATTCTGTAATTGTAACGTCTACTTGCAACTAATACCTCGGACCTGTGAGTTTCAATGTTCCATCATTTTGTTGTAAATCAATTAATAACTACCCTGGAAGCTTTACTAGTGTGCAGTGTCTTCATGAATGGGTCTTGGAAAAGGTACGTTGAAAAGAGTACAGCATTTAACTGAAACATGAAACGTTTCAAGCGCATACCTTGCAATTTTGGATTTGATAAAGTTGTTCTCCGCAGCACTGAGAATGCTGACCAGGTCTCCACCTCTAATACTTTGACAAGCCTGTCGAGCAACACGCCACGTGACTTTGCTTGATTGAGAATTGTTTGCAAAGTAGTAACACATGGCATTCCAAAGAATCCACCCAGGTGGACAAATGTTGGGAGCTGATGAGAGAGAACATATCGGTGATATTGCTGTACATGTTCATCAATAAGCAGGAATAAATAAGGAAATTACCGAGAAAAATAAACAAGGAAATTAACAACAAAAAAACGGTGTCCTAAATTCACTCATCCCAGTGTCATTTCAGTTAAAACATTGAAAACTGAAACTTCACCAGGAGTGATAAATAAGAGGTTTTAAAGATGATCTCCTTCACAGGAGAAGGCCAAGTCAATATCGGAGTTCTACCACCAATAAATGGACCCATGCACTTGACCAAAGACCTCACCTTGTGTTGTTGTTACTGCAGGTCTGGTTGCAGGAACTGTTGACGGTGAGTAATCCGCTGTTGAAAACAAGAAGAGTCACTACAATGCAAATGAATGTTATTCTGTACCACTAAGAGAGTGAAAAAGTATAGGAACTGAAGCCAACTTCTGGTTTAGCAAACATGCACCAATACATTAACTCAAAGCAATTTCCCATAGAGTTGTGTCCAGAAATTGTCCCTTAGTAGATGTTTTTCCTTATGCTTTGCAGTTCAATCTGAACGTCTTCAGATCCCTACACGTGGACGTCTACGGTATTCAAGGATAAATTCTAGGAGTCAGTTTGAAACACCATTTGAAGCAGCTATGGTGACATGACGTCGCCGAAACGTCATGTTTTCATACGGCTACTTCTTATCCTGAAATATCATCTAGAAGAAATGGTTTATCCTCTTCGCAGTGCACTCACTGATGCACTCAAACGGGCATCAATTCTTGAAGCTAGAGGTTCTCTTATAAGAATAACTTAAGTAGCGACTGCCGCACTTCCCGTTTTATGCCACCGCAGTGTGCCCAGATATCCACATTCAAAAAGACTACGAATACAACATTTAAAGGTATAAGTTGAACTTGAGTCGGTGATTGTCTAGGCCGATTAACTAAAGCAAACATAAAGTTCTCAAAACCGACCAAAACCAAGTAGCTTTCAAAGAAAGTGATGTCTGATAGCCTGGAACTACTGGATTTGTAGTCAAGCTGGTAGATACTGACCTTTGCTTACCCATTCGGCAAGTGAAGTTTTTTGGGGGAATGTTATTGTTGTATTAATATTAAAATTAATTAGTCGTGCTAAGGAGAGGGGGGGGGGGGGGAATAAAGTGAGAATGAGTTTTTGGCAGCTTCATCACAGTTACAGCTTATCTGGAGGGCAAGCTTGAAAACTGGTTTTCTTTGCACCCTGCCAAGAGAAGATTTGTAAACACTGTGTGTTTGGACTTACACCGCGGCATCTTGCAGATAAACTGCTTCACAGAGTAGCACCCAGTGTCAGCCCAGTCGCCAGTAGAATACATTTCGACACACGGCTGTTGCCCTTGATGGCTGTCTGGTTGTTGTGGGTTCCACTTTGTGAATTTCACAGGGCTTTTGTCACTCCAAACGTAACCTACAAAACAAGTCAGAAGGCTTTCAGCACCAAAAGTTAGTTCGTCCATCCTTGGCGACAATGCAGTGCCATGCACAAGAACTGAGTCGACACTTTCCCAAACAGGCAGGTACCATAATTACAAAATCGACTTGTTTGATATGAGATACATGGACAATCTCTGTCCAAGATCAGGACATGATGTAGCTTCACGGTCCTCCAACAAAATCCTCCTTGATTCGACAATGGCCTGAGGTTATGGTGTCAATCTTTGAAATTGATAATAATATTTTAATTTACATTTATCAAATTTGAGTGGATAGTTCGGTACGTGTAGGTAGCCATGTGCAGTTACTGAAATGACCAAGACCACCTACCTGCATTTATTTACAAACTTAACATGTTGAGAAAACCAATATTTGTTGAATCAGCATGGTAAACTTAAAACAGATCGCGCCACAGACTGCAAAAAGATCAAAACAACCTACCAAACAATACGCCACGATCACTCAGCCCAATCCAGGCAGCAAAAAGTGAGCCACTGAACAGACTGGCTACAAATGTGTTCTCTGCGAGACTGTGGATGCTGACCAGATCGGAATTTCCACTGACCATTCTACAAGCATCTCTGGCTTCAGTCCATGTCTTACTATTAAAAATAAAACAAGAGAAGCAAGTGTTAATCTGGAAGGCAAAAATGGCTCTAAGGTATTGCTTTCAATACAGATTTTATCGTCTGATGCACTCCGTTGTTATGGTAGCCACGAAAAGGCCGCTCTGTGTGAAGGTTTTTGATACCCACCTAAATACTGTCTTTTAGAGCAAAATTGTAAAGTAATTTTCTAACAAACCTAGACCATTATCTGTAGATATCCATCAATGAAAATATGCCTTTTGGGTTTTGACTCTTCAAAGTCCTACTTGTCATAGAAACCCTTTAAACAATCCCACAATTCACCAGTAGTCATTCAAATGCCCTTGCAAGACAGCCCTATTGCCAAGAAAACCTGGGAAATCCTTTGAAATTCTGGTATGAATAGAACCTGAACGCTCAGAATGCCTAGAAAACGCTGTCAATCTAAAAACGCCTCAATATTTCCAAACTTAGAAAAACCTGACCATAGTTTTTAACTATGTTCTGACCAGCCCAGAAAGCCCAGAAAGCCCAGAAAGCCCAGAAAGCCCAGAGGCCCAAGGCTAGGAAAACCTGGAAAAGCCGGATTCGGAGAATACATGACGTCTTATCTCTGCATATCATACTACTATCGCATTGATTAAAGGGACACTGTCACGATATATTTGCTTAAAACTGTTATAAATTCACGAAATGGTCTCTAAAGTTATGTAATAAAAACTTGATTAGCTCTAACTAAATGATTAAAAGCAGTTTCTTGTAGAAAGTCTACATTGCAGCAACATTTTTACAAAATTTCAACGCTTTTCGAGCCAATCTTGAACCTTTGAAAAACTGACATCCTGACGCTTTTTCAAATATCCACATCGCAATCCGTTAAAAACCTCGCCATCGTTGGCCATTATCACTTCCTAATGGGTTCTAATCATTTGTCGAGCTGTTCAGCTTCCAATGATCGTTATATGTTTTTGAGATTTCCAAAATCATGCTAAAAATAGTGACAGTGTCCCTTTTAAATGTTGCCTACCTTTGCGCCATCAATTTATAGCAATAGGAACCATTCATCATCCATCCAGAAGTGCAAGGATTATTGGAAACTGAAAACAGTAAGGACTGTTTTAATACATAATTGCAATCAAAAATTCTCACATTTTCTAATTAAAGCAACACCCCTGGTTAATAGGATAAAATGTTGCAAACAATTATTTTGTCTCCTTTATTCAAAAGGCATGGTGTGTCAAGACATTAGTCGTGTCATGTCTTTAGTAATTCTCTAATTTTCAAATTCCAAAACATTTAAGGTGAAACCTTAAACCACTTGGTGTGTGGAAATTGTCCCATACACAACTTCACAAATATACCCTTTTTCAGTCTTTAATTTTGGACAAAATATTTATTGTCCATGTACCTCTGAAATAAATTACCATGTGAATGTGTTTTAGCATCGATACACACTAACAGGAAACACTTGAATCCGGGTAAATGAAGTTAATGAATTAAACATAGGACGGGAGGCACAATGGACAAATGGTTAGCGTCCTGGACTCCAGATTGAGCACTCTGGTTTGAGCTCTGTCCGGCTGTCATTAGGTTGTGTCCTAAGGCAAGATGACACTTTACCCTGAGAGTGCAGCAAATCTAATGCTGGGGGGAGGATAACCCTGCAATAGACTAGCGTCCCCATCCAGGGGGGAATGCAAATACACCTAGTCCAATGAGCATTGGTGGTATGGAGCACTTGGCCCAATGCAGACTTACCCTCTCAAAGAACAAGTTATCTTCGTTACTAAAATTGAACTCTGAGAATGTTGCAATACTGCACATGCGTGGACCTTCCTGTTTGACAACGTACTAATATTAAACCCATCTCGTTCCCAGAGTCTTCGTTCCCCTTGACCAGCGGTCAGAAAACGAGAGCTCTGGGAGCAGCCATTTTGAAATAACCAAATTCTGTCCATCCGGTTTCACTGCGCAGTCTGCATCTATGGCGCACGCCTGAAACTGTTGCTCCCAGAGCTCTCGTTTTCCGACCGCTGGTCAAGGGGAACGAAGACTCTGGGAACGAGATTGATATTAAACAAGAAATATAGGTCACTAGTAAGTGGCTTAAGTTACCTGTGGTTGGCACAGTGGAAGGTGGCGGCTTATTTACTGTTTGAACAAAAACACCAGACAAGTAAGACGAACGAATCACACAAATAAAGCAAATAACCCAACCGTTTTAGGGCGGGACTTGCCCTAACTTACTAGTGCGAATATTCATTAATTAATATAACTGTGCTTAAAGAACTTATTTAATTTGCAAGAAATAGGAAGGATACCGTGTGTCATGTCCAAGAATAAAGTTTGTCCACCATATTCAATCCATTCTATCATGCGTTCAGGGTCCAGTTGCTCGAACTGAAAGGGTGAATAACACTATCCACCGTGGTTACTGTAGTTTCTTCTGCTAACACTTATCCACTGGATAGCAATTTATCCAGAGGACAGCATTATACACCATTTGAACAACTGGGTCAGAATATTACTTTCAAACTGGTCCCTTGCTAGACCACATTCTCAATAATTACAATTAAAATTCCTCAGATATGCACCGTGGTAATAAAGCTTGTTGTCATTAAGAATAGGGCCAGTCCCCAAGGTGACACTGTAGAGTCATCATGACTTAAGGATAACTTACTTGGCAACTTAGCGCAGGCATAAGGAAGTTTAGGACTACAATCCACATCTTCCCAAAACAACCAGTTCATTCTACCGGGCTGAAGGGTTGCTTGGACACAACTCCCTGACTGATACCTCTCATCTGGTTGCTCATAAAGCCAGCTGGAGTAATCAACCGGTGATCCATCGGACCAGTTGTACACTCCTTTCTGTCCAGCATCTGAAAGTCCTATCCATACTCCTCCAGTTTTTTCAATGTCCCACGAGTCAACCAGTAGGGATGTTAGCAGAATATTCTCGGTACTGCAAACACAAACCTCAGGTTGTGGTTAATTGTCAGTGAAGATTGGTATCAACATTAAATTACGAGCATGGACATTAAACAATAAACAAATAAATAAATAAATAAATAAATGGGTTAACGTCAGTTTCAATGTATATATCACTGCTGTTCCAACTGACAACACTGTGAATAGAACTAATGCAAATAGAAAAAAAAAAAAAAAACACGTTAAAAATCCAAAATCCAAAATCCATACTACTGGAGGGGGGGCGGGCGACTGCCTAGTTGGCCATTTACAAAATGCGGCCGACCAGTTAAACTCGGGACTATCAAGTACAGTGGCAGAGTAGAGTATTTCAACCAGAGCCCTCCAGGTTTCAAATTCAGTGGCCATGCCCCCAGGTCGATCTGCCGGACGAGGGTAGAAAATTATTCGTTACATTTATGTCCTGGCTTAAGTAACTACTTTGTAGCCTTGACGAAACAAAGGTGTAATCTTAGTGTTCGAGACAAGATAAGTGAATCACATTGTTTTGAAGTAACATGTAAATGACGGGTTCCCATACGCCACAATGTGCGTGCACATATCAGCCAGTCAGTGTTACAAAAAACTTATTTTTATACATCATAATTCAAAACAAAAGGAGCTAAGTTCCGGTGGTTGAATGATCATTGCCTCGCACCTCGACTCCCCTGGAGAACTGGCGTCAATCAATGTGATCAACAAAAATTCAACATTCAACATCCATTGAATGGACGCTTACTAGATATTACCATGTCATATTCCAGGCAAATTGCGTTTTGTTTGTATTAAGTGCTTCATAAGTGCTCAAGTGAAAAGTGCTTCAAAAGACCGCTCTTGCAAAGGGAAATAGTGGAACTTACTTTGTCCGTGTTTTTGCATGTAGGGGTCGCATTAAGGTTTTCAGCAGTAGAGCAACTGGTTTTGACAGCTGGGCAAAACCTTTTGAACTGAATTTCTTGGCAAGAAAAGCTTTCCTGTAAATGAGCAAACCAGGCGGGCAAAATCGTTCTCACAGCTGGTCAATTTTCCTGGTGCTAGGCCCTTAATGAAAACCATGTAAGTGGTCAAGAAATAGACCTGCCTTTCTCTACGATTTAGACAAGTATTTCATTTCACCTGTAAACGCACAGAAAACATTGCCTGTTTCGTGGCTTGTAATTGATCCCGAACCCATACCTGCTGTGAAAACTAGCCAAATCAGCCCCATAAACTTTGCATGCTTGTCTAGCGTCTTGCCAATTCTTGCGATCAAACAGCAAACCAAAGCAACGGGTACCATCAGGGCTGCGTTCCCACCCCTCGGGACAGCCAGGAGTCACAACACGACCTGTTAAGAACAAAATAAATTCATCGGCAAATCAGTGTCTGTCACCACAGTTGCTTTTGCTCACCCACTGAGGGCAATGTCCCTTATTCTCTTGCTATTCTTATAAATTGTTTCGCTCATTTGATCAAGCGACCCTTGCCATATGTGGTAGTGGGTAGGCCGCAGTTAGTCTATAGCTCATTTTCAACACAATGTGATCATTTTACTTGGACAAAAACCTTCGACATTTTTAGAGAAGATAGAGTGCATAGAAAGTAATAAACTGGCCACAATTACACTCAACTAAGTTAGCAGAACAACATTATTCAGAAAATTACTAAGCTTGGCATGAGTTTGCCATAATTATTACCTTGGTGCACCAATATGGCGACCAAAAAGGTCTGCAGGGGGAAAAAACAGATTTTGCTTCCAATTCCGTATGGAATTTTTTAAATAACATTTCTAACTTCGAATAGCATATCTTAAAGTATTTATAAGGGTAAAAATATCGGTCTCAACATTTCAGACCAGTTTGAATTATGCTGTCTCAAATTGCAAAATGCTTTACCTCCAAAACAAAGCAGCCCAGTGAAACAAACATCTACCTCTAACTAGTGATATAGTACTAATGTCAAGAATTTTGATGACATCGCATTAAAACGATATAATTACTACTTTGGTCAGTTTACCTCATGTATGCGAATGGTGATCAATTTGAAAATAGGCCAAGGTAGGTATCTTTTAACCTTATTATCTAAAACAAAGCGAGTTACCTTTCTTGTTAACACGTCACTTACCAATTTCACATGTATAGTCAACTTCTAGGTACTTGGGAACTGTTCGACATGGGTCAGAGCCCATCAATGAATTGGTGGCTTTCAAAGAGCAGTGATTTTTTCCTCTGCATTTCGTACTTATGAGTGATGTGACATCAAGTTTACAATTTGTAACGCTCACTTGATTACACCTGCTTTTATCAGTCCGTCCGTAAATTGCAGATCTAATGTTCAGAACCGTAGACATGGGACAACTGAGCACTTCAGAAGTCCATTCACAAACAAACAGCTTCTGGGGAGCTGAAATGCATCAACACAGTGCTTGGTTACTTGGTTGCCAAAACATATAGAGTAGTTTAAAATTGAGTGTTGCAAAGCCAAAACCAAACTGATCACTCTGGCCAATTACAACTTACACAGACAATTCAGTGAGCCAATCAAAACTCGATAAAAATGCACGCAGTCGACACAAAGCGCGGGAAAAAGCATGCGAGCGAGTCACGATTGGTTTTGGTTTTACTTCTGATTGGCTGACAAAGTGGCATGTGTTTTTTAAGCCAATCGCTTGGGGTGGTAATGCAAAACCAAAGCAAATGCTAATTACTTTCGCCACTCAAGTGAAAACCGCTCGTCATAACTCATAATTTTTATCACCGTCAGCAAGAATTAGTTAAGTCTTGGGTAAATGGAAACTTCTCAAAATTACTACTCATAATCTGAGATAAAATAAAGTTTCATGTTTATGGGTTATTGACTAAATTTGTTCGGTCAAGGATTTATTATATGACTTTTGGGGAAATTTTGCTAGCGGGACACGCCGGGTAATCCCGAGCGGGCAAGATAGCTCCATCTTGCCCGCTCAGGTAGCCAATCACAGTGCAGGATTTGATTCATCCTGCCCGCTCACAGAGCTACCCATATAATAAATGCATGTTTTGCCACCATGCACCACAACATATTCCACTTTCCAAGAAATAAATCACATGTGAATTGAAAGACTGAAGCTAAACGGTTCTTACCTGTGGTTGGAAGGGTTGCATTAGGTGGGAAGTATTCTATGACCAAATTAGATGAATAAATTAGAGAAGTTAATGAAACACGTTTTCATAAGGAGTCTGAAGGTTATTCTCACTGACAATGGTTTTACAGGGAGTATAAGTTAATATTTAAGTTAATAATTGGCCCATAAAATACAAAGATCTAACTTCTTTAAGGACTTTCCTAGACAGTTGATATCATAAGGTAAACAACAGACCTAGTTCTGCACTGGTATCTTTTGACGGCAGGGCAAATGAATAACTAAGCAATGAAGGCCTAAACATATGGAAGAAAAAACTTTTTTTTCCCTTTTAAGGTACATACGAGTTCAGTCACATTATTTAGAGTTATGTTGGCCACGTACAAAATTACCTTTAAATTGAAGGAAACCTGAAAATAATAGTTTACTAAAATAGAAAAACACCAAAGAGATAGTAATAAACCATAAAGGAACAAGGATGTAGAAGATTAAAAAAGATTACAAACAACGAACTTGAAAAATTCAGGCTAAATTCTTCAAGATGCGCAAACAGTGAAGTAGCAAGACGAACCTTTGGGTCGCTTGCAGATGTACGGCAAATTATTAGAACATCTCTGATCATTCCAGCGTCCATCGTTATACTGTTTCACATGTGTGCAGTCTTCATAGTTTTTCCAGTTATCAGGTTGCCAAGCATCCCAGTTGGTATACTGAACATCAGTTCCATCGGACCATTGAAACTCACTTTCTACTCCCTGGTCATGCAGTCCTGCAAACACCAACCATGGGTTGCATAAGACTCACTACGGAAGTGTGCAAAGGTACTGTCGGGTCACTACAGCTAGCACCCATACAAAGAGAACATCGCATGGTTTTTAGCATATGTTGCTCTTAAATTTCAGAAAAGGTTTTGTACCTAATCAGTATTTTTGAAATTGATATGACGAACTCAATTCCATTTATGGACTAACGATATCTATTGTAAGTAATTTAACTACTGGGATTTCCCATCACTGAGAAATGTGCCTGCTGCAGAAGGACAGCAGCTCATGCACAACTTTACAACGTAACAGCAGTGTACCAATTCAACAAACCTGGACTGATCAACCTGGCGTCCAGCACCCTACTCATTAGACCACCAGGCTAATGGCATTTGCCTTAGTACACACCTATAACTAAATAACCGATACTAGATTTGTCTTCTAACAAAAGTTGCATTCTAGATGTCCCCAGCATAAAATCTAAAGTCAACCCTCCGGTTGCGACCACCTCTCGTAAGCGACCACCTATCCTCAGCGACCAGTTTTCCAAAATACCAAAAGTTTCCAAGTCAAATCACTATATTTGGAACCTCTTGTAAGCGACTACCTCTCGTAAGCGACTGCGACCACTTTCAGAGCTAAAAGTTTGAACATTTCCTTTGTGTTTAACCTCCCTTAAGCGACCACTTGACAGATAATGGAGCGAAAAATGGATAATAAGGTGTGGTAACAATTTTCTCAATAGGAAGAATCGGATATCTTTTCTCGAAATTGACTTTTACATGAAGAAAACATTGCATCGGCATTGGCACATGGGTCAAGCCTCGGCAGTTATCATATTCTAATGAGGAAAAATTTTGACCCATTATGGTCTAAGCTCTCGTAAGCGACCACCTCCAATAAGCAACCACCTAGGCTTGACATTTTGGGTGGTCCCTTACATGGGGTTTGACTGTCGGTACATTACTTAGTTAACATGTTTTTACTTGGTCGAATATGATGACACAACTGCGTGGAAATGTAAACTTGACGGCTGACTATGCATGCATTACTTGAGCATTACCATTGTAGGAATGGCAGAGACTGTTTCGAAAATCACATGTCGGTAACTATAAAACAATAATTTACCAATCCAAGCTACAGATTGCAATCCATATGGTCCTGTCTCCAAAGTTATGTGAGCCTGCTCTACGGGGGAGTGAATGCTGATCAGGTCTGCTTGCTGATTCACACAGGATACCCGTGCATTCGACCATGATTTCTTCACTAAGTTAAACTGATAACAGTACTGCCCAAAGTCTTTCCAACCTGTTCGACATCTACCAAACTCTAAAATACAGAAGAGAGCATTCAATCAGAACATGGTGGCTCCATTCATTTCAAGCGTAAGTCAAGATTCCTCAGCGTAACTTAAATAAGCCGCAAGTTATTCATTACTTGTCATTTATTATATGGCTAGCTCCGTGAGCGGGCAAGATGAGTCAAATCCTGCGCTGGATTGGCTACCCGAGCGGGCAAGATGGAGCTATTTTGCCCGCTCGGGACTACCCGCCGTGTCCTGCAAAAACAAATTTCCCTAAAAGCCATATAATAAATCCTTTATTGACCAAGCTTGTTCAATCAAGATGGCTGGATATTGGCCTCATTCTTTTTTTGCGAGTTTATGGACCTCGACTCCGTCTCGGTCCATAAACACGGAAAAAAAAAGAACTTGGCCAATATCCAGCCATCTTGACCTCACACTTGGTCTATAACCCATACATACTGTCTTTAGAGTGTATGAGTATAAACTGTAGGATGCCCACAAAAACCTGCTGTTTGACAGTTCGAGATAGAACCTGGGAAAAAGCTAGACTTTGATCTTCGTACTTAACTTTATTTCTGAAATAAAAACAGCTCTAACAGTTACAAATCCTCAAAAAGGTATCCATCATTTTAATGGTAACCATATGGAAGAATTATTAGCTACATAGACTGCGGTGCATCGATGATGTTTCCATCATTCCAGAAAGGAACTATCTGACAACCATTTAAGTCATAATATATAAAACCTTTCTTCAACGTTACAAATGGCTTCAAGCCAGGGGTATCACTGGATACTCAACAAAAAAAGACTTTGTAACAACTTCATAGCTAACAGCATTATGGTAAAACTTATGGTTTAAAAGGGAGCCAGGGAGACAGACCAGCGTCAGATTATACCTATATCCAGTGTGGGAGAGACTGTCACTCCTGAATCGGCCCGACCAATCACACCAGCCGCCGTACTGGAGCCCAAACTACCACCCAGAGCACATATCCCTTAAGTCTCTTAAGGCTGACAATGCCCATTATGGTCTAGAGGGCAAGCAAACTACATATCAACTGTCTAATAAATACATTCTCTATAGACTTGGAAGAAAGCTGCGGTCCAGATTACACTAATAAAGTAGCTTTTCCAAGGTACCTATCATTGTATAACTTCAGATTACTACAACACACAATACCATTACATTATAACCATGGCATTTCCAGATATAAAGTTTTCTTACCAGCCAGGTAAACACTATTTACTTCTTGAAAAGACAAAGATCTTTTCCACACCGCCAATGAACGCATCAAAAAACCACCAGCTGATGGTTGAGTGGACTTGCTTCCAACAGTGAATGATGAACTATCATCAGAATTAATAGAAGGTACTCCATAGCGTTGCGAGGTGCTAAGCACAATGAAATGACAAAGTTAAGGTTTGTGCCAAAGCAGAGCAAAGCAAACAAGTCTAGAATTTCATACTATGGTAAATTCAACAAACTCCAAGTTCAGTTACTCTGTCAATAACCACTGCTGACCCAGATTGTGGTTTCACTAGCATGCCAAATAGTGAGTTCCAAATCAGTTCTGACCTGCTAAGCTACATCACACAGCTGCTGCCCAGGTTTCAATTTACTGTAATGTAGTGTAGTGCACTGAATTCTAACAAAGGAATGGTAGAGCTCTGGTGTGCGATCCACGTCGTTGATGTGGTCACTTCATTTTTACAGCTATGTTACAATTGTGGAAGAACCTAATAACTGTCTGCTTTTTTATTCAAAGGGACAACAGCTACATTTTCAAGTTCAGATCCTAGGGATAACCATATTTCTATTTAATTTCATCCCACCTTAAATGGATTTACCAAATAAAATATTGCAAAGAGGCTGTGTGTAGTGATGAATTTTACATGTAAATTACTTGAAGTATTGCCATCCAGAACTGTGCATCTCTTGCGGCAAAGGACGATAAATAACTAGATTATGTAATTACGGCCAACCAATAAAATTAGCCAGATTTTGACACCTCACTTTGGTGGGATTAAAATGATCTACTGTATACATGTACCAATTGAATAGACTCCTTGACAACTAGTTGTATTTTTCAAACCTTGAAGTTCAACAGCTCAGTTTTACATTGGTTAAGCTAGACAATTATCTTTCACCTTTTTGTTCCATTTTTGAAGAGCACAAGTCCTTTTTCTAGTTGCCAAGTAAACATCACATGCTGCCATACGTTGGTGCCAGTTAGCAACGGTTGAGAAACTGTCCACCTCTTGCGCTTGGTAAGAACTGTTACATACAGGCGACTGTTAACTACATAAACTGCAAAACCACGATTCCCTATCAATGTTTTTTTCCCAATTGTGTCCACGATGAAAGTGTTTGTAGTCCAGGTCTTTGCGCCATTTTCAAACTGAACAACAAAAGAGACGGTGATTCCATTACTACACTGGTCAGGATCAGTTACACATTCAAATTGAAACTGTTCTACATCCAGGTAAGCCTGATAGCTCTTGAAATACAAGACATCTCGTCCATTTTGCAAGCGGTCTGATTTGGAAACATTGCCTCGTACAGTAGCTGGAACTGTCCCAAGCACCTTTCCATCCACAATTGTATTCAAGGGCCAGTAGTAATCTGTTCCACTAATCCAGTCTGCAAGACAATGCAAAGGCTTTAGTATGCATGCCACATGACGACAACTTAAGAAAAAAAAACAAAAACAGAAACTTCAAGGAAGGTAAAAAATGTCCCGTGTGACTGTCAGGTGATTGAATAAGTTGCCTTCAATCGACCTTTTCATCCATGCAGGTTTTTGGACAGTACAAAAGAAACGTTATAGTTACTCAAAATGCAGGCAAGAGCAACGCTGGCTTCTTGATGGCTTTCCAAACTTCAGAAGTGCCAAAAAACGCAATGATACACAGCTAAAACATGGATCAATTGTTACTTAACAGTGCCAATGGAAACAGTGAAGCGAAGTTAACTTTGCATCAATCCATGAACGTCCATCCTTGGATTATGGTGTACGCATATATATACTGAGTTTGATAATGCAGCTATGCTAGATGTGTTATATGAATTGGGTCTAATTGTCTTTTACACCAAACAGCAAACATAATACAAAATGTAAACGGAAGATGAGAATTGCAGCCATTTTTATTGGCCTATAATTATTAAGGAGGTTTTTCTTAATTACACTGATTTTGGAGTTTCCCAAGTTGCTTCAAACTCAAACAAAGCACTAAATCAGGAGCTAAAACAAGGAAAATTATTAAGGTTGTGACTTTTGCCAGTCCAGCTAGTCAAAGAATAGGCGTTTTAATGAGATTAAGAAACCTAATTCCTACGCAGTCAAAACTAACATTGTTCAAATGCGCCATTTTATCCTATGTTACCTACTGTCACTTAGTATGGCACTTTTGTAAAGCTAGCGATACTAGCAAACTGGAGAGAATACAAGAAAGAGGCCTCAGAGCAGTTTTTAAGGACAACAGCTCAAGCTATAATCAACTGCTCGCGAGGACCGGTCTGCCCACATTACTTAATAGACGACTTCAAGACCTCTCTATTTTGATGTATAAAGTTAAACATAAGTTATGCCCCTATTATCTCTGTGATTTTTTCAGCAGCAACCCTAGTACGTATAACTTAAGACAATCTGACTTTACAATGCCAAGGTTTAACTCGGTGAAATATGGTAAGCACTCGATCAGATATCTAGGACCCAAATTGTGGTCAAAACTACCAAAGAGCATAAGAGAGGCCACATCTCTCAACACTTTTAAGACGAACATCAGAAATCTCAACAATCTTGATGCATTATTAGATGATGGCTGCAGAGGCTGTCCGCTCTGCTCCTCCTAAAGAATTTTTTTTTTAAGTATGTATTATTGTATTATAAAATCCACTGTACATAGTCTCATAACATATTTTAACTTGGATTTAAATTTTACTATTGTAAATAGCTATAGGTTTTTTTTTTTTTTTTAGTAGTATCTTCTAATTTAACTCGTTTTTGTTAAGTCCCCGTATTAGTAGGGGAGTTTTTCCCCAGCTAGGTGGTTGATGACATTCTTAATAAAGTTTCTATCTATCTATCTATCTGTCCAGTCCGCGCACGGTTATGTTTCGCGCCATTTAGGATCACGTGACCAGTGTGTTTTTTACTAGCATGGTCGTAAGGTTTTGACCCAGGTTTTAGTGGATTTACGCTCGTTTAGCGTGCCTTTTTTTTGTCCCTTTCGCGGTCCCAAGGTTGAACAAGTTTTACGGCTTCCATTTTGAGGTCAGTAAAGTCTACCAGCCATAACCACAGTGGTTCGTTTAATCTATGTAGTTACAAAGGTGTATTCTCTGCTTAAACCAATCACAGAAAATAAGTCCAAATCACTTTTCAGTATTTTCTATTTGTTATAATCAATCCGAATTGGCGTCACTGTTATGGCATTTATCCTGTGATAATCAATACAGAACCAAGTTATTGCATCCTTCTTTAGCAATGGTGCAACTGTAAATGAAAATATAGGAGTCTGTGACTACACTTTTCTCTGATTGTTCATGAACATCTATAAATCTTTAGAGATGACAGGGCTGCAGTGTTCTGACTCATCTGGGTGGTTCTTGGCATGGTTGCTTTTCCTTATTTTCATAAAATGTCTAATTACACTTATCTAATGATTCGATTTACTACCTGGGGTGGTAATAGACTTTTTGAAGCTCACAGTAGGCCACTCATTACAGAGGGTTCTCTTATTAGGGATGGGACCCTTATTTCTTCTTCAACATATAGTGTAAATGTGATTTAACACTTAAATGATAAACAACAGATACTTCAATTCAAGAACTGTAATCATAAAGACTCTGATAGTCTCATAATGCAATCACGAGACTAAATAAACAACAACTATACACAATACTCCATAGTATAAAAACCGCCACCAGACAGGGAGTGCCTATTATTAGAAAGGAGCACTTGTTGAAAGGAGGGCCCAAAGAGGAATCATTCCCATACATTACAAAGGCCATTACCACTACTTCATCCTGAGAAAACATCCTTGCCCTCTTAGCTAGCCTTCATCTACTGCTTTTGTGGAATTACTCAGTTTCAAAGGTAGTCTGCTGGCAGCCGGTTTTTTCTCTTAGGGTTACTTAGACGAGTGTTTAGTCATCGCGAACGCAAAAGGGCAGTATGGCGGTGGCCGAGTGGGGAAGAAAGCAAGACATGTGTGCCGCGCCCATGTCTCATCCCATTCCCCTTTACGCTTAAGTGTCATTCCTCATAATCCCTGCTGAATTTCGAGAGAAAAACAGACTGCCAGCAGTCTGTTTCAAAGGATGAACTGTGTTTATCGTTCATTACTGTATCTCATGCAAGCCATGCGGGGACCATCACTTACTGGCTCCAGCCTGCAGTAATATAATACCTACCTCACACCGGCTACTCACTGTAACAAAATGCGGCCAGAACAATGTGGGTACTTGAAGGAAAATACAAACTTTGTTCACTTTAAGACAAACGTCACCAAGTTCATATCCATCTCGCTGACTATAGTCAGGATTCAAAGCACTTTTTTGTTTGCTCTGGATTGATTGAGGAAAAGCAAAAGGGTCTGCTTGATCTGATTCTGTAAAGTTCTTTACAACATGATGTTGCAACCAATTATCGAGCTCCACCAATAGAAACCAAAGCACACACATGGTTGTCATTGTATATAACTCTTCAGGCAATCAACATAAAGTCACTTAATGCAAAAGTAAGAGATACAGACTTCATAAGTCACTTACTTCCAGTAACAGGAGTCTTGACACCATTTGTAGATGCTAGTAATGAAAAAATAACATTCATCGGTACAATTATACTCTTAGTGAATAAGTATGTTTTCAAAGATAGTTTAGTTAACTTAATTTAGGACTACCAGTGTCTCCATTTAGGACACACACACTTATGAGTTCCCTGGAATAACTTAAAGGCATTCCAGCAATGATCACATGCCAGTGACAACTGATGACTACTCACCCATGCTCTTTTTACATATGAAGGGTCTATATTCCCCACAGCCAACATCCCTCCAAGCTCCCCTGGTTACATCAATCTCAACACAAGCCTTCTGACCTAACAGTATAAAAAACAACATGAAGCACGAAAAACTCAGCACAATATCACTTGCCTTTCCAAAGCAAAACTCGCTGAAAAATTACAGCCAAGGGTACATGTAAAACAGGAAAATACGCTCAAGAGGGTGATTTTTTGGTGGAATTTGCCAAAAAATCTATATCCTACTTTGTGCAAAAAGCAGAGTTTCCACATACATACATCGCAATTCTTGGTTCCTTAACCCTTTACCCCCATAGGCAAACGGCAGTTTTTCCCAAATCAGCAACTAAATACTCTCTGTCTGTGTACAATACCCCATTTGAAAGCCACTGATCAGCTTATGTTTAAGAATTGACATCAGCAGCTATGAAAGACGTAGTCATTTTAAGAGAAATTGCTTTTTAATTGAAATGTGAAAGTGAAAAACTTTCAAATGCCATATGACTTGTATACCCCTAACATATTGCCTACAGTTAGCAGGTCTTAGTGCATAGCTTGATCTGAAACAAGTCTTACATTCCATGTGCATCTCAAAAAGAAATTGGAAACTTGCTGGGGTGACCAATCATGTCTTCAATGAGTAGATCAGTGAGTAGATCTTTATTCACAAAGTTATGACGTTATACAGGCAAAAACTAACGATAGATAAATCCGACGTTTCGGCGATATCTTGGCGCCATTGTCAAGGGAAACTAATTAAATATGCGATTTCAAGAGTAACTAAGAGTTCAGAGTTTCTAATTTGCATAAGGTAGACAAAGACTTTAGCGCTAAAGTCTTTGTCTAACTTATGCAAATTAGAAACTCTGAACTCTTAGTTACTCTTGAAATCGCATATTTAATTAGTTTCCCTTGACAATGTTGCCAAGATGTCGCCGAAACGTCGGATTTATCTATCGTTAGTTTTTGCCTGTGTATGTTTATCTAAATCATTGTTGATTAGTTATGACGTTGTATACCAATTGGTACTCTTAGAGAGTAAAGGGTACACAGATTATGACACAAGAAAGAAAAGAATACATCAAAGGTAAGATTATTGGCTTTTAAATCTGGAAAAGGACATCCTCAAATGAGTATTAGCTCAAGTACAAATTAAACCACATTCATTTTGACAGATTAAAAATACATGTAAATGTCCAACAGTTTTTGATTAAAAGAATACATAAATTTAAGCAAACACTTACTCTGTGGTGTGTTCCTGGGGTATCCTGCATCCCAGGCAGTCAGTTTGTATGGGCTTCCATCACTCCAGTAATACTGTAAAGGAAAGTCTCGGGCATTCAGCCCCAACCAAAATGAGTAGGCCCATCCACTGAGTGCCTTCAATCGATTATTCAACCACTTTTTCTCCTTCATACTGACAATGCTAACAAGATCAGCTCCCTGGCTCATACAGGTCACACGTGCATCTGCAACACAGGGAGTTTCATATCATCATGTGCATTCTGGCCAAACAAGGCACTGACCGGTTTTCAAAGATGAGGTGTTTCCAGAAGTTTGTAAAGAGTTTGAACCAGGTTTTGAAAAGGTATGAGAAGAGTTTGGAAAGGGTTGGCAAGGGTTATTTAAGAAAGCTGCAAAGTTAGTGGGAATTAAGTTTTGACTCTAAGAGCATTTTGTCCATAAACAGTCACAACGTTTTAAACAAATGAGATGGCCAACCGCAGGGATGTTAAAATGTAAGAGACAAAGACAATAATAACAGAAATTCATTATTAAGAGAACTCATCCAAAATCTCTTTCTACAAAATGCAACAAAGAGGTACATGTGCAGTTTGTGTACATGTAAGGCGACATTATACACAACTCCTGTGATGTATTCATGTAACATACAGTGTTAGTAACAAAAATAACATCCAGACTGTTTTACATTTTATAAAGTAGTTCACAGTCGCTATTGTCGTTGATGATGTTTACTATACAGATAATTGCGTGAATGTAGTATCTGAAGGATCTGCTTATCATAAAGGTTTAAAGCAACAATGCTTGATTATGCAAACCTGCCCAAACTTTCTGCTGATTGGAATTCATCTGATAACAAGTGTCATTAGGTCCCACCTCCCAACCAATGCCGCATTTCTTGGAAGAAGCTGCATTTATAAATCAAAGCAGTCAGTGCAGGTTTGAAGGTTGTTTCAATATCAACTTATTGGTTCAATGTTAATGTAGTGAGTTACAGTACCATATTGTGCAATTTACAAGGACCCAAAAATGGCTGATATGGCTCACACATCATGGTCACTCAGCCAAATTTGGGGGTGGTAAATAGCGAATTGTACGTTTTTAGTATGCTTTGAACACATATTACGCTTGTTCAACGTGGTAGTCCTGCCATAATACAAAATATGGGTCCACCAAACTCACCTGATATGCAATATAAATATTTCTTTTTTCCCAAGAGGGCAGAGTAATGAATCCTGCAATCCGATTGGTTCTTAGCATGGTCCGGATTTTCCTATCTCTGACCATGGTCACAGTAACAGTGGGAAACAGCGCAGGTGAAATTGTCGTTTTGGTCAATTTTCAGGAGTGAACTACCAGTAATCTTAGCGTGGTCCAGATTTTCCTATCTCTGACCACGGTCACAGTAGCGGCGGGAAACAGTTCAGGTGAAATTGTCATTTTGGTCAATTTGTGCGATTGATCTACCGGTAATCAGAAACCTTTGCCCTTTTACACTTCCATCAACAATTAATCAATGCAAGTTTATCTGACAAGGTCACTGTAAGTAAATTCAATAGACCAATTGAGTGTTTTAAAATTGTGTGACTTTGTTTGGTTGTTGGTCACTCAGCGCTGCAATGACACGTAACCCTGTGTTTCTCTTGCCGCTTTTAAGTAAAAAAAAAAAAAAAAGACTGATAGAAATTGTTTTTGTGGTACAACTTCAAACTTTGCACAAAATTTCACACTGCCGGAAAAACAATTTTGGAGAACTTAACTGGTGAACTAGACATGACTAACGTAAAGTAGTTTGAAATAAATCTGTTCTTTAATACATTTTTCTTTGTCTAGTATCTGAGTGACTCACTTGTTCGCTCCTTAGATTTTTTATGATGGTTTGTAGAGAGTACCTAAGCCAATTCAATGGCAAAGTTGCATATCTGCCAGTTTAGGGTCGGTCCATATAGTGAAAAACTGTGACCCTGGGCTTGACAATGCTACCCTCAGCCTGTGGCCCCAGGCAGCATTTTCAAGACCTCAGTCACAGTTTTTCACTACACAGACCTCCCAGCTGGCAAATAACATAAATTATATATCTCCAACGGTCCAATTCTCACAGCATTTGTGTTCTTGAGATGTACATGTATGGCAGTTTTCACTTCAAATGATTCAAACAGTGATCCTTTACGTACAATAATATTCCTTTTCGATTCTTAACCAGTGATTCATGGAACAAAGAGCTGACGTTCATGCATAACAAGTCAAAAGCCCAAGCAATTCTTAGACAATAGAGAAAATAACAAAACTGGCAAGTCTAACCTTGAGATGCACAGCCATAGATCTCTGTTCGAAGGCAGATGTTTGAGTTCCATGTCAAAGGATAAATCCTTATAAATCTAGCATTTATTGGTTCTGGAAGGATAATATTGCGGATCGTCATAGCATTTAAGTTGCCAGTCAAAACCTGAAATTGACAAAAATCAAGAATTTCACAGTGTTAAAAGTGGTACATGTTTTATTAAAGGCTAAACTAACAAAGCACTTCTTGTGGGCTGAAGAACAAACCAACCAGACCAGCCAACTGACCAACCGATCTACCAACAGATTGGCAGACCAGCCAACAAGCTATAAACACATTAAGCACCAGTACTTGTGGACCAACTAACTGACCATCACCAACCAACTGATTGACCAAATGGCCAATAAGTAATATCAAACAAGTTTTCTACAAAATAGGGGCATGTTAGACCTAACCTTGTACTTCACTGTTGCATTTTCATCAAAGCTGTTGAAGTCAAGACCATTGTTGCCATATTTGAGATAAAATGTCTTTACAAAGTCTGTTGAATGTGGTCTGCCTTGGAGTGCAATGTGCTTAATTTGACGTACAACTCCTAGGTCAATCTGGAGGTACTCTCCCTGCCAAATAATTAAGTATTAGTGCCATGGTGATAACTATCATCCAGGGCTGTCAATAAGGACCGTGACCCATAGCACCTGTTAAGGCTGATGGGCTCTTGATGTTACGGGTGAACACTATTTGTAGCTGATTCAATTCACCCATAAAGAAACAAGACTGTTACGCCGGGGGTGTGAAGATCAAGGCTACAAGTGAATCAAAACTTAAAGACAGCCCTGTGATCATGCCTTTTTCTTTGTTATAATCTTACTGTGTTAAAATAGGCAGACACTGCAGGGTTCACTAATAATAGAAACTTGTGACTTCATGGTTAGTGTTCTTGCCTCCAGATCGGGCAGTCTGGGTTTGTGTCCTGGCCGGAGACATTGCATTGTGTTCTTGGACAAGACACTTTCTTCTCATAGTGCCTCTCTCCACCTAGGTGTTAATTTAATGGGAAATGGGAAATTTAATGCTAGGGGTTTACCCTACAATGGACTAGCGTCCCACCCAGGGGGGAGAAGGAATACTCCAAGTAACTTCATGCTACTGAAATGAGGATAAGCTCCGGCCTGATGGGCTATGCAGACTTTACTTATACCAGGCTAGTTATTCAAAATCTAACTAAGTTGTGACATGCAATAGTTACTGGTATTTACTTACCACATTGTTTCGTGCAGCACACCATGCCCCAACAGTGAAGTTGCCACTGTCAAGAAGAAGACGTGCCTGACTAGGAAGAGATGAAATATTGAAACTGCTGGAGGCAGAAATTTGACTGTCAGCGATATTGTCATCCTGCATTCCAAATGGTGAATCACACTGATTTATGCCTATAACAAAATTATATCACACTCTTTAAAGTGATACTATGACGAAACTCTCATCTTTCCTATCTCAGCCATTTTAAAACATAGACTTGTAAGAAGTCTGCATCAGAAGAAAAACACTGTTTATACTATAAATATCTCTCTTTGTCCAAGAGAGATTCAAATTTTTAAAATATGCAAATTAACTACACTCAACCAGATTTTGATCAAATATGATCGATGAACAGAGATATCTCAGCCAATCTGAATCAGAAATGTTTTATTCTTGGCAGTACGATTCTACTAGAGGGCTCCACAATATGAACTTCACATTTTTGTTACCATGGCAACATACTGGGTTCCAGACCCCCAATATTAAAGACTTTTCTGGCCACCTTTAGTGTTATATAGTATGCTGGACAAAACTGTTCTGGATCGATGTTTTACAACAAAAAATTAAAACAAGTAAAGTGACACAAATAATTTTGTGATCATCTTCAGCTTTACTAAATCTCACACATGGAAACTTATACCTTGTCCAAATTTGGTAATTGAGTCACAAAAGTATGCAAAATCATGTGATTTCTGAGAAAAATGAGTCACATTTGGAGTGTTAATTTGCAAAGAAACTCTTTACATGCTGGTAGTTTTTTTTTTTGTTGTTGTTTTTTTTCTTTTGTCAAGATTTTGACAAGAAAGCATGAGAGACTTACAGCTTATTTGGCCACTGAAATACAATATACTGTCTTCATAAACTGATCTTCTTTGAAGTCTCTACACTGTTATTGCCACAAGATTGGTCTTCTGCCTGTTTGGAAGATAACTGTCTTTAGGTCCCACTTCATACATTTACAAGCCCCAATTGCGCAAGATACTGCTGTGTTAGGGTGTTGTCAGCTACAGTACCGCTCAAAAGTAAGTTACCACCCCTCGTCTCTCGTCTCGCGAGAACCAATGAAGCGTATATTTTGGAATAAATTACAACAATTAGCTTGGGAGGAAACGATTAATTTCTCGCGACGCGTTTGTTGCAATGTATGATTCGTGAAGTTCACGCTAATACAGCGTGAAGTGGTCTTGGATTGAAACTTGCTTCGCTAGATTCAACACGGTCATTACAAACGAAGAACTTTCATGGACTGGAATTATGGAGAAAAGTTACGTGTATGAAGAAACGAACGCCAAGACGTTAGCGAACTATTGTGTAACATTGCATCGCACCGGTCGGTGAAATGTCCTACATGTAGTTTTAGGTTTTTAGCGTGTTGAATTTCCATGTTACATGCGTGCGAGCGAATTGAAACGAAACTTATTTCGCAAGATCGGTACTATCTCGACAACGAGTCTGGTCGGGGCAATGCCCGTTTTCTCTTCAGCAACGAAATGATACAGTGCCATTGACGGGATTTGAGTGTTTCGGCACAACTGTCTTAAAGTCATTTTTGTCTATTGAATCTGGATTGGAGCAAGTTGGTAAGACTGACTGTGGGCTACTGGTAAGGATAAGCAGTTCATATAGCGTAAGCTTAAGCCTCTAATGTTTAAAACGGATCGAAAATCCTTGTCATCTATTGGTTGTTTTAAATGCTAATATTTTTTCAGGTCTCAATGGAATATGACTATATACATTACTGACCACTCATTGGTTACAAGTAATCTTTTCTTTTAAGTCAGTTTTAAGACTTTTTTTAAAACTCTAAGCATAGCTTAGTTATGCTCTAAGATCAAATCGTTATCATGGGGCGTTTGACACACGAGCAAAAAGCAAAAATTGTGCGACTTCGAGAGCGGAATATGAACATCAGTGAAATAGTTAGAACTTTAGCAAACGATGATTGTAAAATCAGTCGCCTGAGTGTAAGACGTTTCTTAAGACGTTTTCAAGAGAGACAGTCATTCGAAAATGCCCCGCTGCCCGGCCGGCCTGCAGAAGATGTGACGCCACAGCTGATGACTTTCGTCGACAACCAGATGGAGCAGAACGATGAACTGACAGCTCCGAACCTCCGGAAGAAGATCTACGAAGAGTTTGGAGTCAACTTCTCCGAGAGCAAAGTCAAGCGGCTTCGGAAAAAACTTGGCTGGGTGCGGACTGGCACAAAATATTGTCAGCTTATAAGAGAGCCAAACAGGGTGAAACGACTGGAGTTCTGCCTGCAATGCGAGGAAGACGGTGAAACGTTTGACAACGTTATCTTCACGGATGAATGCTCCGTACACATGGAGAAACATGCCAAGCTGAGTTTTAGACGCAAATGGGAACAGCCAAAGTTCAAGGGCCGTGCGAAACATCCCTACAAAGTTCATGTTTGGGCTGGGATTTCTAAGCACGGTGCAACGAGGGTCCTCGTGTTTACCGGAAACATGGACGCTAAGTTTTACGTCGAAGAAATTCTCGGCAGAACCCTGCTTCCTTTCATCCGAGCGACATTTCCTGACGGCCACAGATTCCAACAAGACAACGACCCGAAACACACTAGCAGGCTGGCGAAAGAATTCATGGAATCAAGTGGGATTCACTGGTGGAAGACGCCTCCCGAGAGCCCTGACCTCAATCCCATAGAGATGCTATGGCATGAGCTAAAACATTTTCTGCAAACAATAGTAAAGCCCACAACTAAAGAACAGCTACTTGAAGGAATTACTAGGTTCTGGAGGGAGAGGGTGACGGCTGAAAAGTGCACGACGTACATCAATCACTTGAAGAAGGTTGTACCGATGGTGATTCAGCGCGAAGGCCGTGCCTCAGGGCACTGAAAATAACACGGTTCTATTTGAGAACCACAACGGCTCCTTTAGGAGCCACCACATTCAATAAAAGTCATGAACAACGCAATCCAATCTCTTCCCTTCGAAGAACCCCGTAAACTACTTTGAAGTATGTGTACTACATGTTAGTCTGTTGATTCCAAATTCACTTATCTGTTGAATGTGCTTAGCAAGAAAGTTTAAGTCAGTTGAGCATTCGATGAGACGGGGGAAAAAAAAAAAGATGCTTTCAAAGTATAAACTGGCTTCCTATAAGTTTTACATGTGTTAGCAGACGTTTACGAGTCAAAGAACAAACGCTTTATTATTTTGTCGAATTTTGTCAAAATCTGTGAGGGAGTTCAATCGATCGATGGAACGCTTTCGAAGAACGCTAAGACGAAACAGAAGCCTTTCAAAATATGGAAGGGGAAGAGCTTTATAGAAGTTTTGAACGCAAACCTTTATCCCGTCAAAAACCGATGGTTATAAAATTTGTTTGTCGACCATACAGTACGTGGCACAAACCAATTCTGTTCAGTCGATCGATTGAAACTCTAGAAACAAATGACGCTTTTAAACATAATCTAGGTTTGAAATAGTTTCATAAACAAATGTTTACCCAGTAAAAGAAGCACATTGCAGTCTCTTAAAGATTAGTTGTGTTACTGAACACGCTAAGAAGCAAAGAGTCAATAACGCCCGTTGATCGTCAATCTAAATGATCGATTTCATCGACCTTGAAAAATGCGAATGACACAAAAGCCAAGAAGTCTCTGTACCTATTTGCTTTTAAACATGACACTGTTTTCATCACTGCTTTCTTCCAGGTCTACAAACCTTTCTAAATGACCGGTTAAAGTAAATAAATAACTTCAATATCCACGACTTTCGCTTTATGTAGTTGACGAAAGAGGACGATACGATCGATCGGCAAACTTTCATCGTACAGGTTTGAGCACTTTTCCTTAAGCCCACGAACGACGTGATTTCCATTTAAAATAGTAAACTTTGCAGCATATTCTTGGATACGACTATTGAGCCAAGTAGATTTGAAAAGTTTAAGAGTCAAATCTCAAATGAACGTGATAACCAAACAACAGAGTTCGGCAAACGCTTCGTTCGAGCGCGCGAAGTTACGCTTGGCTAATTTTCTGCGTGCTTGCAAGTTTGCATTACAATAGGCTATTAAAGTCTCGCGAGAAATTCAAGCAGTGATACTTACAGTTTTTTCAAGCTCTCGTGAGACGAGAGTCTCGTCTCAAGAGACGAGAGTCTCGTCTCGAGAGACGAGAGTCTTGTCTCGCAAGACGAGAGTCTCGTCTCGCGAGAGGGTGGTAACTTACTTTTGAGCGGTACTGTAAGAACATCACGCACTGCTATTTGTGCTTTTAGGAAAGTTTACAGACCTGTTTCTGAGCTCATCTACCAGGAGCTTCCCATTTTCTTACATGTTCTTACACAGCGCGCAGCTTGAAATAACTTTCTCTGGTTTGCCTTGTGGCCCTTCAGTGGTAGCATCACAACTTGAATCTTTGATTCTCTAAACCACTGATGTATCACAGGATTATAACGCTGTTTAGATGAATTATCGCTCCTTCCTTATGCAATCTCATTGAATTCTTAAAGAAATATATATATAGATAGATAGATAGATAGATAGATAGATAGATATAGATATAGATATAGATATAGATATAGATATAGATATAGATATAGATATAGATATAGATATAGATATAGATATAGATATAGATATACACAAACATGTAACAATAATTTCTTCACACAAGAACACTGGTCTAACACTACAACGTTGATGTAAACCATAACACTTACTATTGTTTCTCAGAAATCGTGCAATTTTCTGTACTTTTGTGATTCAGTTCGCAAATTCAGAAATGCTGTAATGCAAGCCTTCCTCGCGTGCTCTATACAAAAATAATTTTCCATGTGTGGAATTTAATACATGTAAGGTTTAAGACAATCATAAAATTATTTGCATCGCTTTGCTTGTTTTAATTTCTTGTCGTAAAACGTCGATCCAGAACAGTTTTGTCCACCATACTATTGATATTTGCCAATGGTACCTGATCAGCATGATCCAGCAAGCATATAAATATGTCAAGTCAAGTTCGTGGCCTTTTTAAATATTTTTCGAGCTGAAAATCACTAAAATATTGGCTATTAAGTTTACATCAGTAGCTTACATTATACTATAAGTGACAAAAAGAAAACTACACAAGAAAAAAGACAACAACAACAAAGGACACAAAAGAAAAATAAATGAATGAATAACTTCATGATTAAGAAATCACTAAAATATTGAAATCAGGTTGGAGGGAACTGGAAAAGGGTGGGTTGCCATGGGAACTGAAATTTTTATGGCCGTAGGTGTGTTGCATGAAGAGTTTCAACGGTGTCTGTTGCAGTTTGACCGAGATACATGTAGCTCTTAGTCATTTATATATTTTATATACTTGATGTAATATTTGGTTAAGTGTATGATATCATCAGTCCTCTCATTTGCATATTTTAGACATTTTTCAACCTCAAATATTTCTGGAACAAATACAGATATTTGCAAATGGTAAATGACATTTTGAATCTTTCATGGATTCTACATGTATGTGATTAACCTAACACTTCGAAGGGTTAAAATTTGATCATAGTGCCACTTTATGCTTCACTATCTGAGCTGACTAAGAACTGACTGCAAACTACAGAATGATATTCGTACAATGCAGTGATAATGACTTTTACACCAAACTGTGGCAAGCCCTGTGAGGATGTTCACCCATCAAACTACACAATTCTTTGCCATCTCTACTCAAAAGAAAACAAAACTTAAATATGTGCCTCTTTTTTCAAGTCCAATAGCCCATTTCTGTAATGTGAGTTAAGACAAATTGGATCAATACAAACTCTTCTACCTCCTTTATACAAACCAAGTGCCAAGTGTGCACACCAAAAAAAGGGGAACTGTCCCTCACAGTTTCCAAGGATGTACATGTAATTAACATGTACATCCCTACGTAATGTGAGGGTGAAAAAGGGCTTTTTAATGATCCTCTTTCGAGGCTTGGTCTGAGCTTCCACTAACGATACTACATTTAGGAAATAACACACTGGCTGTGGGTAAAATTTGGGTGGCAGGGAAGGACAACTGGGGAGTAGGGGCCCAGGAAGGGCCCTCCTGGGGGAGTACAGATCGGGTGGTACCGGGGATAGCCACCCTGGAATAAAAGTTCCAGACCTGCCTCCAGGGGTGAGGACTGAGGGACCCAGGAGGGGGAGCCCCTCCTGGGGGGAGTACAGATTAGGTGGTACTGGGAGTAGCCACCTTGGAATAGGTAATGTCTCCGGACCTGTCTCCAGTGGGCTAGAGTCTTACTGTGGGGTAAAGTGCAGCTAATGAGTGCACTTCCCTGCCACCGTCCTTTAATAACAAACAACAGAAAGTCACCAAAATACAGTTTCTGTTCATTGCACCCTGAATGATAAGGTCTAAGGCTTGCTAGGAGACAGATAACCCTAGCCTATAGCCATTAATGGTATAATTATTATTATTATTATTATTATTATTATTATTATTATTATTATTATTATTATTATTATTATTTTATACTAAGCAAATGATATCATAAGTATATATGGATAAATGTTTTTCTAAAAGTAGCGGAATAGTAATGTTCAGTATCTATACACGACATTCTGAATTGTAGTGTCAAAGCTTGCCCCCATTTTTTTTTTTTTTTTTTTTTGGGAAAGACAGATTATTAGCCTCATTCATGGTGAACATTTCTATAGATCTAAATGATTTTGTTTATTCGCTTGAAGATGGTCCTAAAGCGTAGTATCAGGGGTTCAGATGTGAAGAGCAAGGGTCCCAGTCATGGGAGGGTGGGAGGGTAAAAGAAAAATCAGTGGCGAAGGATCGGCACAAACGAGAAGACTGAATACAACGAGGAGCGTGTGCTTGACTAGAGGTCAGGGGCATGAGGTGGACATGTGAGAGACATGACTGGAACCATTGATACACTGTCTTTTACAGATGTAGATAACAGTGGCTTTACTTAGGAAATGAAAGGTTTGTTGTGATATCCAAAGGGGGTGATTGTTTTCAGCTGGGAATCCCTGATGGACTTTGAGATCAGGAATTGGTGGCATGTTACCTATGTTACTGGGATTTACTTATGATTATGACACAAGGTTCATAGTGTTACATGTCTCTAAAATAAAGTGTTACAATGCAGAATGTGTGTGCCTGACTTTGAGATATTGTCTCTCAGGTCTCATTAACATCAGTTTATGGATGCCATAAACTTACACTTATAAACTGAATTTCTTTCTTCACATTTAAACCACTAAATCTGTATTTGATAATGGCGACAAAATGATGCCAAAACATCATCTTATCTAACTTAAAGCATTTATTTTCCTTTCACAAAACAGAAGACTTGGGGTAATTTTGAAGTTGCAAATGCAGTTAACTTAGTTTTCTCTAACTCTTGTCAATGTCTGTGTTGGAAATTACAGCAGTAGCTCTCACCCACTTACCCATAAGAGTGCCAGAAATGTTGGTTAATTGCTGATCACTGAACACTTACATGTAACTGTTTACCATAGACAATTTTTGGGTTAATTAAACTGCCTCTTATTTTCCATTTTGGCAAAAAATTCTCTTAGCACACATGCTAGGACCAGCATCCTGGCAGGATCCTGCCATGATCTTGTCTGGAATTGATGGCATTCTAGAAAGATTTTAGCCCAAGGGATTTTCGTTCCTGGAAGGATCATGGTAATATTCTTGCCAGGAAACGAAGTTCCCAGAAAAAGGAGTTCCCAGTTGCCAACATCTTGGCATGATTCTGCTTGGGAATCTCTCCAAGCACAAGATTCCCACTTGGAAGCAAAATTCCTCGCAGCCAAATACCTTTTGCAGCAGGAAGCAAAGCAAGATTTGTCACTGGTAACATTTATGCTGCTATGAATTCCTTTGCCAATTTTTACAAAGAAATGTATGCCAGCTGGGGCATCGCTTGCCCCCTGGCACACGTTTCATTGTAAAAATTGGCAAGTTTGGGATCCTATATAATGTCATGAGTTTGCAATAGAATATTATGAAACTTGGCATATTTCCTCAATTTGGCGTGATTAATTATTCCGACTATTGATTGAAGGTAATTTTATGTTCATATGAAAAATATGAAGAACTTTTGATGTTATATAACATCAGCAAAAAGGTCCACTGACCTCTTTTGTTAATGCTAATTTATTTGCACTCTACCTGCACTTGTCTACTGTTACTCTCTAACAATCAATCTTCACTGTTCAAGTTGTACAATACAATCAAAAATTCAAAACGTTACAATAAGCAAATTTCAAACACTTAAATTACTTAACACCTATATAATCGCCACCACTATCAACTATTAATTGGGTTGAACACTCAACTTTAGTTTGTTGAGACAGCCCACATCAATGCACATATACGTTGCATGTACGTGTACATGTAGATCTATGTAAATGTCGAATCAATTACATGTAATTCCTTACCTAGTTTTCTCTTGCAGATATACCCACGTGTCCGAGAACAGGGATATGTACTCCATGTTCCATTCTGAGTGTTGCCATCAATTACCGTACAATCAGAAATCAGACCAGGAACACCAGTAGATGGTTCCAGAGCTGCCCAGTTTTTGTAAGAGCTAGTGGATTTATCACTCCATTCATATCTCCCCTCCACCTTGCGATCATTTAACCCAATCCAGACTTGAGAAACCCTCATGTCTTTAAGTTGCTTCAAGACAAACACATTCTCTGCAGCACTGCTTATACTGATCAATTCAGTTGAACCATTAAAAGACATGCAGGCTTTTTCAGCATCCACCCACGTCTTGTACTGGGCTCCATGAACATTGAACTGGTAACAGTAGTCACCAAGGCTTCTCCAGTTTAGTGGACAGAGATTTCGACCTACAAGGTTTTAAAAGAAAATGAAATACATGATAAGGTCAGATGCCAGCCTTAAAAAATTAGATCTACGAGACTGGCAATTTTACCTTCTCAAAAATTGGGAAAATGCCTTCCGAAGTATGCCCAAATGAGCAGGGTAGATAGAATTGGGTTGGGCATAGATGTATATTTTAACTATTAACAAGAAGATCTGTTAGATCTTATAACCGCGCTTTTAAAATTTAACTGTTTTCTTAGTACTACAGTCGCAACGCAGTCCATATTCCAAAGCAATCTTTGATGATTCATTGATTACTGTAGACATCACATCACTTGATCAACACACACTCTATTATTGCACCATCAGTCGTAGCCGTTGTGACATCTCCGATGACGCAATAGTCTTAATCTGGAACTTTCTTCGGGATATGTATGGGCATGAAGATACGAACACTATTACAAACCGCTTTCTTTCTTTAAAGTCACAATTAAATTTAATTGTTTTTTTCCCTTGAGTTAAGGGTTAGCAAAGAAGTCACACAAGTCACATAATTCAAGAATTGCGTTATCTACGGCTATCTTTAGTACGGTGGTTATTTCCCTATCAATGACGTAATCTTTGCACGTTCTGACACGTTCTTTGCTTGGCTTGCAAATATTTAATTTTCCTTCCGATCTATGAACTTACTGCGATGAAACAGTCAAAGGATTTACTTCATTTGCCTAAAACCACAAGAAATACTCGCAAAATTACAAATAAATTAATGACCGTCGCTTCTGCCGAAATAAACTTGCAAAGTAAACACGATCTTATTTGTCACGTAGCGAAAGTGAAAGCTGCAACGTCAGCGCATTCCATGGCTGACGTAATACCTTTTTTCACCGTATTTATTATTCCCTTTAAATCCAACGCTTTGATAAAACGAAAAGAAAATATATTTTACCCACAAAAAAGAAAACAATATCCGTAAAATTGTCCGTGTATTTATGTTTTAACAGCTTCTGGCGGAAAAACATCACACGTTCCGTGACTCAAAGTTTGGCCGAGCGGAGGTCTGCGTCTGGTCACCGACAAAAAAAAAAAAAATAAACCACGGGTAAACCTAGAACCGCGCTCGGCCCATGGCCGCGCGGTTAATTATCAACTTTCTCCTCTTAAAAACCAACCCTCCAGGGACACAAAAAATGTACATAATTATGTACTTCAGTTATCAATGATATCCTTTCTTGACATTTTGGTGGAAACCTTTCTAACAAAAACAAAGGTTACTAAATGGTCAACAACATGATAAAATAAAAGAAAAGAAATTAAGCAAAAAAACAAAACAAAACAGAAGGCCTAAAGTTTGCCTGCATGCTCCATTTTGGAATTTGGTGCATGCTCCATTGCAAAGTTTGTCACCTCAAGGTGAAAGAGAAACTGAGGTACCTAAGTTTCATCTTCAAATGATGGACGTTGACATTTGGCTGCAATCTGTTGCAAAAAGAGCCAGAATCTATGGGCACATAGATCACTGAATGTCCCCTTTTGCAAAAATTCAAAAGGAAGATGAGTTGAGCTCTGTTCTACTTCCAAAACTATAGACGAAAAACAATGAAACATACCACCAGGTTTCTCACAGATGAAATACTTTTCCGAGTCACAATAATCATCATTCCAATAGCCAGCTGAAGCACCTCCCCACACTGCTACACAGTCCTCCACCCCAGCAAAATCATTGGGCTCCTCTGTACCCCAGTGAGTGTAATTAACCGGTGAATTGTCACTCTCCCATCTGTAGCTCCCCTCTGCTGCAGAATCACTTAATCCAATCCAACATGTCTGGTACATGCAGTGCAAATTAATACAAGTAAGTTACTTGAGTCATAGAGCAGTTTTCAATTGTGTGTCGAAAGTAATTAGACAATTACTTTGGTTTTGGTTTTGGTTTTGGTTTTACTTCGGTTTGAGATTGGCTGAGTAGTCTAATTGACCAGTAAGTAATTGGGTTGGTTTTGGTTTTGCAACACTCAATTAAAAACCACTCTAAATTTTCTAAGTCATGTCAATAATAAATTGAGTAATCGTATGATTGAATGATTTACACTTCAGTAATACCTTGCAATTTGTTCACATTAGATGTACACCTAACATGCAATTTTGAGGGAATTTTCAAAGATCACTTGTAGTGAAAATCGTTAGATAATCACATTTAATTCAAGGCAATCACATGATTACCGTAAAGATACAAATCTAGAAAAAAAAAAAAAAAAAAAACGACAAAAATGACTCACCCTATGACCCCTGCTCTGTCTATAAGTTATAAAATGTTGCTCATCAGCATCATCAATTTTCAACAAATACCCTCCAGAAGCTCGGCAATCCTTCTTAGCATCAATCCATTTCTTTCTAAGAGAACTAAACTTGTAACAGGATGAGCCATAGAAAAACCAACCCACAGGGCAGGCAATTGGAGCTACAGAAAAAAAAAAAGACAGAAAAATTAACATCTAAAATTCAATATCTTTCTGACAAGTACAGCGAACCAAAAACGTACGGATAACTAATAGTGAGTTTTCTTGGATTCCATTATTAGTGTAAAAAGTTTTCAAAAAGTACACATGGAATGACATCATGACATCACAACATCACTCTGACTTATAACTAAGGTAATATATGATCTCTGCATGCTGGATACAAAAAGAAAAAAAAAAAAAAACAGTGAAAAACTCTGCCTGAAAGATTATTCCTTATTTGTACAAGACTAAACAAAGGAAAAAAACAATTATAATTATCAATGATAGTTTATGTAGAAGCTTTTATTTAACAGGTGTGCCTCTTTTTGCATCTTGCATCAGAAAAGTCAAGAATTTTCAATAGTAACATCAAAGCAGTTTTACTCTATGGTGCTGAGACCTGGAGGGTGAGCAAGCAAATAACGGGCAGAGTTCAGGTATTTGTCAACAGATGCCTCCGCTTCATCCTACGAATCAGATGGCCTTTGGTAATCAACAATGAAGACCTGTGGGAGATTACCAACCAGGAAAGGATGGCTACCCGAATATGCAGAAAAAAGTGGAGGTGGATTGGGCATACGCTCAGGAAAACCCAGGCAAGCACTATTTTGGAACCCGCAGGGCAGGAGGAAACGTGGCCGCCCTAAACTGGCCTGGAAACCATCAGTGGACCAAGAACTGCATCAATCTAGATCTGACTGGCAGAAAATTGCTAGACAAGCCGAAGATTGCTCTGAATGGTGTGCTTTTGTGGATGCCATGGATATGCTCCCCATACGGGAGCTATGGGTAAATGATGATGAAGATCGAAAACCTAGTGAGTATGTAATTCTGCACTCCTGACCCATTTTTGGCAAAATTTTGAATTTTTATGCTTACAAGTATTATTACATGTAATCTACATATACTGTGCTCAGATTTTTAATGACTCACACTTAAAATCATGCCATATCCATTTTTGTAGTTCAGCTGTCAGAGATTGTTAGAGATTGCTAGGCATGTATTTATAGCAATTAATTAATATTTGCTAATGAGAACAATATTTCAAAAAGACTTACCCATAGGCCATTCTACACATTAATAAATACATACGATTAAGTACACAAAATTATTGACTCACCAGATGTGACTGGTGGAATCACAGTAACAAGGGTAGGCATGGGAGCTCCTAACAACAAAAAAAATACATGTGCAGTGTAGAAAGAAGAAAAGAATTATACACTGTATCACTGTGCTGTTATAAGTTAATTGTCATGTAGCTCTTTCACCAACACCCCCTCCCCCCTCCCCCTGCTACAGTAACTCCCTCATTATCCAGCTACAGACTCTTATTATAAGCAAAACCCTCAGAAGTTCTCACAGAGGATACTTGTTTAGGTTCTGTAGTCTCCCTCATAAATGCTTTGCCCAACATGATAATAAGCTCCCCATCTCCATGAGGCAGCTGCTTCCAACCAAGATGTGTTCCTCTCTTGAAATAAACCAGTCTAACCTGCAGCATTTACAGGTTACCACTGTACGTACTCAAGGCAAAGCTAGATGCCAAACTGTGAATGGTAGAGTTCCAAAGGCACTTGTTAAGACTTACCTTGGGGTCTTTTGCAGATATAGCCATACTCCTTTTTGCAGCTGTTGTCATTCCAGCGTGTACCATACAACTCAACGCAGTCTTCACCAGCACGATCATTTGGTTCTCCTGTATTCCAGTTACTATACACTGAGGCATTATAGGGTGTACCATCACTCCAAACAAATTGGCTTTCATTGCGTTGATCATTGAGCCCAATCCAGTAATGCTGATTCCAAACCTTTGAAGATTTGTTAGAAACAAAGCTCATTTCTGATTGGTTTGCTATACTAACAAGGTCTCCACCATAACCAAGGCAATCTCTACGAGCATTTTCCCAGTTGAGACCTCGCACTGACAAGGACTGGACAACAAACTTGTAACAAGAGTTGCCATATCCGTTCCACCCAGTTGGACAATCTAAGGCTTGGAATACAAATTTCAAAACACAAATCAGTTTACTTAATAAGCCTCATCTACACAAGCAATTTTTAGGTGACAATTTTTATGTGATGAATACATGTATATTTGATCAAGTAGATGACACAGAAAATATTTGTCAACAGCTCAAGGTTCAGTGTGCCAGTAATGACGTTGGACAGCAGAGATACTCAGAAACAAGCTAAGGCTGGGCTGCTTAGCCACCTCCAAAAATCTTGGTGTTCACGAACATACATGTATTTGCCACATTTTATGTGACGAGTCGTCTATACAGGCAATTTAATTTCATATGTGACAACTTTTATTTGTCACATATAAAAGCTAACTCCCCAAATATATTTGTCATATAAAAATTGGCCAATTTTACTCATCTACACAAGCAAATAAGAATTGTCACATAAAAATTGTCACAAAGAAATTGCTCATGTAGACAAGGCTTAAAAGTCAAAAGATCAGTACATATATGGAGATGGAGAACAGCACCTCCCATAGTTCCTGTAACAAAATTCAAATTTATCACCTAAAGAAAAGCCAGGGAACTAATAGCTTATACTGTAAAATGCACTTATAAGCCTCTCAGCTTATAAGTCCCTCTTTAGGCCCTTCTATCTGTAAACCAAAATATAAATCTAGGATGTCTGCTTTAGATAAACAGGTTCTAATATATTGTGCAATAATATACAGTTAATTAATTACTCAGGCTTCCATAGGAAAGCCAACGTCATAAAATGCAAGCTGTTTTGATTGCCAAAAGGGGGTTCACGGTCCCAGGCGTTCCTAGTGTAGACCGTGGAAACTGGAGATGAGAGTGCAACAGCTTATGTTATCCTGTACTCACTCTTCGTGAACAAGAACAACATGATTTACAGAATGCTGTGTTTTGTGAAGAAAGTCTTGGAAAGAATCACGCCTTATACGTTCATCTCACAAACAAAGATGTCGCTGGTTTTCGGAACAGGTCAGTCCAGGAACTTTAAATATTGCTTGAAAGCCTGACAAATAAGCAAAGTTCAGGCTCATTCTAAAAGATAACAAATGAGCCATGTGAGAGTTCAAACTACGACAACACTGTTAAAAACCTATGACTACTGACTTAAAAACAAACTATGATGCTGAGATTCATGAACACCTCAGATGTTGAAAAAATCAAAAACATCCCAAACAGCTGCAAACAGAACTTTGAAGAAGCAAGCAACATGCAATTGGATAAAGAGGATACTCAACGAAGCAACTTGAATAGTAAATATTTGAGCATAACTATTGTGTTGAAATGTCCTGATTCTTTTATTTGTTTTTATTGTGTTCACTAAGCTTACTTGTAAAGTACAACTTGATCTTGCGTTATGAAGCCCGAGTAAACACTCTCAGTGTCTAGTTATTTATTAGCTAAAACCTTTTGTAACACAGTGTAACACAGTGTAAGATCAAAGACTGCTCATAGCACAATGTCCAGTCAGTCAATGCATCAATCTGGAATAATCTACAGTTTAGCTTTAAATCGCTGGACAAATGTTAGAGGAGTCGCAGCTGAGCTTTTAGAAGTAAAAAGCCCTTGACGTGTCCGCATATTGCAGGTTTTGTGCAACAAAACGGCTTAATATTGGTGTTCACATCCACTTAACAGAGGTGTCTGCTGTATGCATGGATTTATTTTACTGTAAATGTGGGAAGAAATAGGGACTCAAGCTTAGGTGTCCACTACATGTAATAATATGGACTCCAGCACTTTTGGAGTCATTCCATGGGTAGATTACATTTTTCCTGAAACATTGGGAAAACCACCAAAAGCATCTTCATGTGTATATAGTACATTACAGCACGCTCTTAATCTGCCCTGCCTTCAGATAATTATATTTTAATAATTATTTGCAGGGCTTTGGCTAACACAGAAGAAAACTCATCCTAGCCATAAACTCTCTACCTTCTGCACCATTTCACCAGAATTAAAGTCTTGTTGAAATATCACAGCCACTCATAATTATTGATTCTCAACCAATCAGAGAAAATTCAGAATTATCTGTAAATTATATATCATGCCCTCCTTCCACAGGACAAGATCTAGAGAGGGAGAAAAAGAAATCCCTGCCCGCATTTGTAATGAATTAATTATATTGAAAAAACTTGCCCAGATGGGAGGAGGGCATTGGGATTTTTGTTTCATTTCCTTAGAAACGAAACGGTATTGTTTCCAGTTCAGGGGTAAACTATTTACATAGTGATTTGTAATATCCCATTAGAGTAAAGTTTGTAATTGTTAATGTAAATATGGCAGCAAAATTTCAGCCAAAACTCGGTGCATAACAACAAAATGTGTCATTTGCAACATTTCAGTGAAACTCTCGTTTCTCGGTATTATCTCACACAAGAAAACTGCAAACTGGACTTGATGGTGATAGTGAAAAAGAAATATATTTTTGAAGTAGAGACACCGCCACATCAGGCGATTTGTCCAGTTAGTTTTGTTTAGTTCAACAAAGAAATGATACTGTTTTCCATTTCAGAGTGATTTATTGACATAGTGAGTATGAATGTTATCAGGGTAAACGCTTGTAATTCACAAGGTAAACATTTTCAGCAAAAATAACTTCTCAAAACTAAATTTTCTTTCATGACACAGAAAGAAAAGGAAACTAAAATGTCATGCAGGTAGAAATAATTGGCGACTTAAATGTTCCCAAGTCTTACTGAAACGATGTATTCTAGAGAAACGAAGATATCTGTTTCCGTGCTTGATTTAAATGTGATTAGGATCAAAACTACGGCGACATAATTTTGGTCAATCAGAACACTTGTCAATACAAACTTTCTTATTTTTAAAAGCGTGCTCTAAGAAGTAAAGCTACTGAAATTGTGGCAGAAAATTCATGAAATTCAACTAAATCTGGAAAATGTCGACACCTACGATATGAAGAAAACCTCATAAAAAAGCCATATTGTGCCTATTTTGCAATATACCAACATCAATTAAATTACAATATGAATTAGTTACCTTCCACAATATATCGTATCTGTATTATTGTCCTAACGCACCAAGTGCGTGTTCTTTTCACGTAAACAGCCACAGAAAAGGGGCGGGATTGTTATTCCTGACAAGTCCTTTGGTTTTTCCTTTTTTGTCCTATTTGGGTTCCAGTTTCTCTTCAATTTGAGCAGCAATTGATCTCGAATAGCCGCGAAATGCCAAAGTTATTGAGAGGAATGCTTGACAATCTAAATGTCATGGTAGGGGATCACACATCTCAAACAATGCCCGAGACTTTGACCTCGCAGACCAGGATGACCATTTGGTCAGTTTCCAACATGTCTACCATGCCAGCAACAGAAGAAGCAACTGTGGATTGTGTTGCGTTTTTTTTGCGAGGAGGGGAAAGGAGGCAAGAATTTTCAAAAGAAAAACACATTTAGATGCAAAGTGAAAAGGGAAGAGAGAAGCCTGCAGAAGCTAAAAGATACTTAAAGGTGCCAAGGCTTCAGACAAGTCCATGACATTCACAAATACTTTGATAAAATTAGTGACTTAGTGTAGTTTGCTCACCATTGCACATGTACCAGTTTTCGAAGGTTTTGTATGCGGTTTTCGGTTTTGGGTGAATTTTTTTGCAGTTTGGTGGTTTTGGATGATTTTTTCTTCGGTTTTGTGGTTTCTAACATACCCCGATGCCCCCCTCACCTAGCTATGTATAATATCTGTTTTATACATCAGTTCTACATGAAATATACCCCACCAATTTTAAGGTTGAACTTCATTATAACTTATAGAGAGCTTGAGATATTGCAAGTGCCGAAAAGAGGTCCATTAATTTCCAGTCAACTTTTCCTTTGCCAAGCAAGTAAACATAAGATACATCTACTATTGCTGTTTGCCCTGGAAGAACTACAAGTGAGCTCATAAACTCTGGAGTACAATTCCGGGAGAAATCGCACAAGTAATTTCAAAAGCGGACAAGCGTGAAGCACGAGGCCGATTTGAAATTACAAGCACAATTACTCTCTGAATTGTACGACACAAGGTCCAATTACTGATTAATCGTATCTATAACAAATTTCGGAATTAAAAATTCTTTTGAGAACCTCTTTTGAGCAAAAATGTCTGTAGTGCTTTTCCTAAGTTTTGAAAACTGTAGGAAACATCGCGAAGGAAGCCATTAAAGCACACATAATTGACGTCCCAATCAAGAGGGAATTCAATTAGAGGTATCCAATTACAAAAAGTTCACATTGGATACCTGTAATTCGACACCCATGTGATCGCACGCCGATTACGTGACAAAAAGGTGCGTGGAGCACCAATCACGTTTGAGAATTTTGTTATAGATACAATTATTATTTTTATCACAAAATCTCTTTGGATTATAAAATTCCATCAACTCTGCCTTAAGGTAACACTGATGATAAATTTGTAAAAAATTGAAGCTTACTTTCACGTAATCTGTAAATTTTGACCTGACAATAATCCAGACAATTTTAAATAGCAGTTTAAGCTCACTTGATGGACTTGATGGAATATTAAATGAATTCACTGTTGTGGAATGGGAGGTCGATGTGAGTGATTAGTGTTTGAATAAGTTGATTAAACACTCATCCATTCTATTGAATTTTATTACATCCATTTTGAAATCACCTGTGATCTTTACAATCTGATTGGCTTTCAGCAAAGCAATTTATTCACAACCATCCTATTTCTTACTCTGATTCATGAAAGATTAAAATTAAACAACCAATCAGATTTCATGACTTGTTTAAAAAAGCCAATCAAAATGCTTGAAAGCCAGTGCAATTTATTCAGGAATGAAAAAAGTATGTAACGCGCTATTTTCTACTCTAAATCACCTCTTTTTTCTGTTTTGTATATAAAATGAAATGTTTCCAGTTCTGCTTTCTTAGCACACTGTTGGTGGAGCAATACAATATTTGGTACTTACCAAAGCCGACTGTATTCACAATAGGCAATTAAAAGTGTGATTTCAAAATGGATGTAATAAAGTGGCAACTAAACTTTTTGTCATGCAATTTTTTTTTTTTTTTTTTTATTTGCAATAACACAAACCAATGCTTACTAACAACACTAACTCTATTTACATTATATTGCTCTAATTATTTACACTATTTAAATTACAATAACTAAACGACTTACATTACTAACAAATACAGTTACACGACTTACACAATTAAGAAATACAGTGATGACAAGGGGCAAAGAAAAAAAGAAACTGAGAAGAAAAATAGCTAGTTATCATTACAGCTTGAGGTTGTAGTACAGAAACATAAAAAACAGACCAAAGGCATGTCGTACATTAAAAGTAAAATGAGTTATGCATCTGACAGGAGATTAGAGATAGATTAATGGGTAGGAGATAGATAACCCTACAGAAAATATAATCAGATTCCTAACAGTTCTTTTAAAAAGGCATCCAAAGTTGTTATTGTCGATAAGCTGTCTCTAACGTTGAGGTTGTAGGAAAAAAAGTTTTGACAGCCATATTTTTTTAGGGTTATATCAAAAAAAATTTTCCATTTTCCCTTATTGTTGTTATCTAAATATTTTTTAATCCATGTGGTTTTGAGGGATTTATTGAAGGAACTAATATCGATCATTTTTAGGCCACCACCACCGAAATCATTGATCATTACCTTCGATTTTATCTTGTCGCCTTTACCATTCCATAGAAAAGTGTACAGTAAATCATTTATTTCTTTTAAAACCCTGTAGTTTGAGCGAAGAGGCGAGAGTAGATAAACCAATTGGGAGACCACTAGTGATTTGATAACAGTGATTTTCCCTAACAATGTGAGTCAGCGGTATTTCCAGCATCTTAGGATTTCTTTCACTTTTTCAAGTTTCTCATTGTAGTTTAAAGAGGCAGATAATTCGGGATCTGTTGAAATCCATAGATCTAGGGATTTTACTTTGTCTTTTGGCCATTTAAGAGTAATTGCCACTAAAAATCAAAGAAATCATGGCCACGGTCGAAAAATCGATTTTGCTCATAATTTGCCAGTTTGAAGGCCTAGGTAAGTAACTGAAGGAAATCAAGTTAGTTTTTTGAAATATCCACTAAAACGGGAGAAATTCACGAAAAATGGTTATCGCACCGAAAGCTCAGATTTCACTTCGCGATCATCCGAAATTTTACACTTTTCAGCTTCTTGCTACACAGTCGTTTACATCGCTGTGAAAAGTTCTCAACTTTAAATGTATACATTGATTCTTCCTTAATCAAGAGATAGTGTTCATTTTTATTTCTTGTGTTTTCTGGCCGAACTGAGCCCCAATTAAGTAGACATACTTTTCTAATTAAAACAAAACTCAAAAGTTATGCAAATTCAGTGAGGAAAAAAGCTGACCGGTAGTGCTTCAAATCGTCTGATATTCTAGCAAAAGACAGTTCAGTCGATGAATTTTAGACTTACGGATTCATTTTTGTGGGATCTACCAGCAATTTTGCATGAACGCCGATCAAAAAGCGAGAAAATTGCAATTCAACCCCTTTGAAATTTGCAATGTAACGCAACACACTAAAATAGGTAAAAATCTTTTGTTGGCTTGAGACAGGACAATCAAAGCCTATTAATGTCTTTAACATTTGAAACGCTTTAGAAATAGTATTTAACTTAGAAATTGCCTGTAATAGTGAAAAAACACAAGTAGAACCAAACTTAATCACTCCCTAACTCTCCCTGTTTTGTGTCACGCATGATACACTTGGCCGATGCTACAATCTTGGAAATGACAATCTGTGGCGAAGGTCAAGTAATTTATGCAGCTTCGGGAGAAGTGACGGAGTGTTTGAAGCATTCAAAGTATTTCCCCACCAGTTGCTCTTAGATTCCCTTTGCGCTTAGATAACTCCTCCCAGAAGCAATTCAAATCTGCAGGAGCAAGGATATTCAGGACGGCTAAAACGCACTGTTCAGCTTTCTCAAATAACAACGCGTACTAGAGCTTTACACTGCAGTCCGCGATGCTACTATGCAGCGAGCACGTGACGGACTTGGCAGATGCGTCAAATCTGTAGAAGATGATGGAGCTTTCTCCAGAACTCAACCTTCAATCGCTTTTTCAAATTATGCGATATTCAGCTACCAGTTTGCTTTCTTTTGAAGCTTCGTCCAGTACAAAAAGCCTACCTTTGCATTCAGCTCATTGATCAGGGTGGAAAAAGAGACGTCAGTATCAGTTTCATGATCAACTTGCAGGGCGAGAAAGGAAGAGAAAAGAGTTGAATTGCATTGACAACGCTGGGGTGGGGATGAGAAAAAACTCCTGATAAAAATTGCCTTGTTTACAAACCAAATTTGTGACGCCACAGTTGGTTTTCATTGCTATTTAGCACTGAAGCATGAAGCATTTTTGTAGCCAATGACATGTTAGTATATCTTTAACCTACGTTGTCGTTTACACTTCTGAAAAAGTCAGTGCTACCTACTCTTTATCATGCTTTATCATGTAGTCTTGTGGATCGTTTTATATCACCAACTACTGCCTCATTCAGTTGACGAGCCTTTCTTCGACCCTGGTTTAACAAGCTTTTCAGTTCAAATAAGTTAACAAGAAATAATTCGAAAACACAAGTATCCTGTAAGATGTTGGATGTTGCAACAAGGTGGCCAAACATAATTAAGCAAATTGCGTGTGTACAACATTGGTGATATTCTTGCACGCGTCAATTTTTTTTTTCCTTGCTTCTAGTCCAGTTCTGGCCCTTTCTCTGTCACGAAACGTCGGGAGAGAGCCGAGAGCGAGGGACCCTCCCTCTCGACGTTGCGTGACAAGGAGAGGGCCAGAACAGGACTACCTTGCTTCTGGCTAGTCATTGAGAGTGTGACCATTAAAAGTACGGAAATTATTTATTTATTTATCATTCCTAAAGTATTTGCTTACCTCGAAGGACTTTTAGCGGCTTTTGATATCCTTGTTACACTGTATGAGCGGTATGACCGTAACTGCGTGCCGGCACAAATTCCACCGTATTGAAGAACAAACTCGCGCGGGGCGTCTCTAACTCATCCAGCTTACTCCGATTCTTCTTTGATAAGTGCGTTGTTTGCTTGGTTATCGATACGACATTAACTTTTCGTGGGAATAGATAGCCTCCTACTGGCTAGCGACGGCATAAAGCTTGTAATCCCTAACATCGTTCCAATATGTATATACTATTGAGACCTTTTTTACTTCGTTCGGCGGGTTAACTGGGCAATCTTCTCTTATTAATGCACAATTTCGCACATCAACAACAAAGATCTTGTTATTAAAATTGGACTCATTTTGAACGGTGAAAAAATGGTTTCAAATTCGTTTCCCTTGAAAAATCGCTCGAGTGGGACACTGGGCAGCGAGAAGATGAAAAGTGCAATTTAAAAGTTTGATGTTTCTTTTTCTCTTTTTTTAAACTCTTGTCGGCGATTTTTTAAGTTTAATACTACTTTTAAAGCTTTTAAAATGTAAAAGACATTAATAGGCTTTGATTGTCCTGTCTCAAGCCAACAAAAATGGTCTTACCTATTTTAGCATGTTGCGTTACATTGCAAATTTCAAAGGGGCTGAATTGCAATTTTCTCGACTTTTGATCGGCGTTCATGCAAAATTGCTGGTAGATCCCACAAAAATGAAACTGTAAGCCTACAATTCATTGACTAAACTGTCTTTTGCTAGAATATCAGACATTTGAAGCACTACCGGTCAGCTTTTTTCCTCACTGAATTTGCATAACTTTTGAGTTTTGTTTTAATTAGAAAAGTATGTCTACTTAATCGGGGCTCAGTTCGGCCAGAAAACACAAGAAATAAAAATGAACACTATCTCTTGATTAAGGAAGAATCAATGTACACATCTAAAGTTGAGAACATTTCACAGCGATGTAAATGACTGTGTAGCAAGAAGCTGAAAAGTGTAAAATTTCGGATGATCGCAAAGTGAAATCTGAGCTTTCGGTGCGTTAACCGTTTCTCGTGAATTTCTGCCGTTATATTGGATGTTTCAAAAAACTAACTTGATTTCCTTCAGTTACTTACCTAGGCCTTCAAACTGGCAAAGTATGAGCAAAATCGATTTTTCGACCGTGGCCACATTTTTAGAATTTTCTTTGATTTTTACTGGCATTTACTCTTAAGCTCTTTTCCTGATAACAGAATTTTATCATTTCCAATACTTGCGCCAATCCATAGAGCTTCCTTTTTCTTATCATTGAGTCTGAGGCCAGAGACTTTGCTGAAATCATCAAGCATTGCAAGGGATGAAAGGAGAGATTCACGTCACCCGTCTAATATAAGTGTTGTGTCATCGGCATACTGACTTAACTTAATTTCCACATTATTTACAGAGATTCCCTTTATATTAGTATTTTTCCTAATTGCCGTGGCCAGCACCTCTGCCGATAGGATAAATAAATAAGGTGAGAGCGGGCAGCCTTGCCTAACACCTCTTTGAATTTCAAAAAAATTACTTGCCCATTCATTATTCAGAATACAGCTTTCAGTATGACTATACAGGGTTTTCACCCAGTTGATTAGCGAAGCACCAAAACCGTAGGATCTTAATGTGCCATGTATGAAGGACCATTCGAGAGAATCAAATGCCTTTTCAAAGTCAATAAAAAGTAACAGGCCTGGGATATTCTTTTCTGTGGCATATTGGATAATAGAGTCAATGAGTCTGATATTTTCGCCTATAAATCTGCCCTTCAAAAATCCTGTTTGATCATGATTGATAAGGTTTGGAAGTACTAATTTAATTCGGTTTGCAATAGATTTTGCTGCGATTTTGTAATCAGTGTTCAAAACGGTAATAGGCCTCCAATTTTTGATGAAGTATAGTTCTGCATCTTTTTTTGGAATTAGTTTTATAACCCCTCGTCTTTCTGTTACTGAGAGGCAGCAGAGTCAAAAGCATAGTTGAGGGCCGAGATTAAAAAAAAGAAATGTCTTTCCAAAAAACTTTGTAGAATTCGGCGGGAAGTCCATCCGTGCCTGGCGTTTTGTCAGACTCCATCTTCTTCAGGGCTTCGAAACATTCCTTTTGAATTAAGCGGCCTTCACATAAAGTTTGTTCTTCATTGGTCAAAGAAGTGGAGTTCACTTCAGAGAGGAATGTTGACTGGATGCTGTCGGGGCTTTTTGACGTATAAAGATTTTTATAAAAAGCCGTACATTCAGATAAGATATCTCTGTCTGTGGTGACAAAGTCGGTGTCATTAATTTTTAATTGACTAATTGTTCCTTGTTTACAGTGCCTTTTTTCGAGATTTAGAAAATATCCGGAGTTCTTTTCACCCTCGTTGTACCATTGCGACTTTGACCTAATGATAGCGCCTTTGGTTCGATACTCAAAAATGTTTTCTAGCTCTTTCTTTAAGGTAAAAATTCTTTCAGCAACAATATGATATGAGTGATTACTATTGCTTGCATTGTCTAAATGTTTTTCTAACAAGGTGATTTCGCTTTCCAACATTTCTTCGCGTTTCCTTGTTGTCACGTTTTTGTATGCAGCATAAGATATTGATTTTTCTCGCACCTTTAATTTAATCATCTCCCAAAGCAGAGCTGAGTTCACTGAGGTGTCGTCTTTGTATTGGTTCACAGTGCTTTCAATTGTTGTTTTAATTTCTTGGACATATCTCATTTCGGATAAAAGGGACGTGTTCAACTTCCAAAAACCTTTGCCTCTGGGGTTCGAGTGTAAAGCTAGATTCAGAGTAATCATCGAATGATCCGTTTTGAAACCAGGAAAAATATCTGCATGGGTCACATCTTCTCATGCAATTTTGGTCTGAAATTATATATCATACTCGTGATTTCAAATCGAGCTCTCGTTCGATTATGAAATCACGGCTATGATTTCAGACCAAACTGCACTCTACTCAGTTTAATAACCATTTAAAGTTGTAAACCTTGACGAATAGTTAGTTTAAATCAAAGCATACTCGTTCTCTGCACAAATCGACTTCCGCGCTCCATTGATCCGAAACAATTCCATAGAATGCTACTTTCTCCACCTATTCTTCCATTCTTGATCATTGATATGCATGCATATTGTTCTTATTGTTCGACCAGTGCTGTCTCGCCAATGATTCAAACACATTTCACGGTAAAATCCACGAGCAATACAACGGCGTAAACGGAGACAGGCGCGAAAATTTTACGCGTGGAGGCATTTGTTTACATGATCATTTGCACCCTGTGAGTTCTTTGGGGCTTTGTTAGTTGCTGCAGCACCTCAAAATTGCTTTTCAATGCACAAAAAAGAGCTCTTACCTAATACGGTGTGTAATAGAGCGAAGAGAGACAACAAAAATCTCCATGAAGCCTTCTCCGCCATGGTGTAGATTAACCTTCTTCCCGTTTGCCTCAAACAACAACACGTGATTCCTATGCAATTTGAGAACAGAAGACAGCACGTTTATGAAAGCTGATTGTCACATCCAGATTAATGGCAGCAGTTATTCGAAGTTCCGCATTCCGACGCCAAACCGTGGAACACGTCAGTTTCTATCAAAATTAGTTAAGGCGTACAGGCGAATGAAAGCTGTTAGTAGGAAAAAGCATGCTCACCTATAACTTAATCCCCCCGCCAAGAATTTGCTACTTGATACGGTCTCTCGCCGTATTCGTCCGTTGCTGCCATTTCAACTTTCTTTCCACGCGATTGGCAGAGGGTCTTTTCCTCTAATTACCGTGTAAATTGACAATTCTGGAAGACTCTTCGAGACGTTTCGTCTAAATCGCATCAAATCCAAATGTAGCGCAACGTTTTAGCCGCAGGAGTTGTAGTTGTAGACATGAAACTCGGCCAAGACAACGAAAAGTGATTTGAGAAATCAGGAATTTGAGACATTAGAGATACCCTGAAGCAACTCCAAAATTAAAGAAACTACAGTTAGTTCGAGTTCCCGAGAGGATGGAGAAACAGGGGATTCGAGGGATCGGGAAATCCATGATTATCCCCCTGCTAGGCATATCCCGGGCATTACATATATGCCCTTGGGGGCGCGTGCGGTAATTTGACGATTCCAAACGGAACGACCTTTGTTTCGAGTTATCAGGAGCGCAAACAAAATGGAAACATTACCTAGGGCCAAAAAAATACGACAAAAAAGCTCTATAAATAACGGGTAAAAGAGCTCTAATTACTCTTGCCCTCTCGCACGCGATACATGGTGTCACATGAGCGTGTGCTTAAATAACGGGCATGCGCAATTCAATTCTCGACGAAGGTTGGAAAAGCTAGTCTTTGATCGAGGATTGCTCGAAAACCTACCGTAAAACTCATGATGAAATTTTCACAGCTGATCTGAAGGGGTGAATCACGTAGAGAGCCAAAATTTTAAAAAAATCTGTAAGACAGATTTTGAGATATTTGTGATCTCACATTTTCTTAGTTTGCGAAAAATCTGTCTTACAGATTTTTCTTTTACTTTTGCAGGAATGTTAAATCAGAGCCAATTTCTTATTCCTAAAATTTTCAGGTAGGGTCATACGGGTAGATTTTGAGGAAAACGTGATTTAACATACTAGTGCCCAGTCTCTCCTTAGGTACTCGGTCGGACACTTTGTCTCCTTGCGCCCCGAAACACGTGATGTGGCAACGCGTGTTTCGGGACGCAAGTGAGTTCAAAGTACGGAACTTGATATAGTGCACGGGTCATTTTGCAATTTATGTGCGTTGGCTTTTGAGTTGGGGTTACATATCTTCGCTACACAGTGCTGACGAGCCCCAAGAAGGGCGAAACTGCTGTCCACTGTTGCGATCCTACTTTATCGGTTCTCGTCATGTTGGTGTCTCGAAACGTTTTTCACGTAGTATCAGCCTTGCAGTCTATTGCTTGTCTTCGTTCATTTTGGCCATTTTTTGACGTTTAATTGTTCAAGTTTCACATAGAATGACAAAAGACTTAGGCAAACAGTAAATAGAGAAAGGAAAATCATCTTGGAACATTTTTGAAAGGAGTTAGAAGTTGGGCTGTTATAATCCATCAAAACTGTGGTAAGCCACCTTAAGCTAACACATGAGTTTGAGTTTGAGTTTGAGTTTGAGTTTTTGTGAGGTTTTGAGTTTGAATAATCTCAAACTACACCCGCAGCCCATGACCTAAAAGCAGTGAAAAACATTTCTATGTAAGACAAATTAAAACTTTGGCTGGGTCCTGGGTTAGCGTTAACGGGCTTCTGAAGAACCCGACCCTGGTCTTCGCCCTGATTACCACAAATTAACCTAACATCGAAAGTACTTGGTCAGCGGTCAATTTTAAAAAAAACCACATGACCTCGATGAGCTATAAACCTGAGCCCGCCATATGGTCACGTGATACTGGTCAGCGGATACCTTGTATCGACAATTGTCAATAGACCAGTTTCGATATATAAAATTCAGCCTAAAACAAAAGACCTCAGCACGAGGCTCCGGGGAATAACTGCAGAGTTTGTAGGGTTTATTCCCCGGAGCGTCGTGCTGAGGTCTATTGTTTTAGGCTGAATTTTAATATATCGAAATTGGGCTATTGACCATAACAGGGATGTCCAAATACTCTTTTTCTTTTCGCTGCTTACATTATCAGGTGGGTTTTAATTCCCTTATTAGCAGAGTCTCTTTTATCTTGCGATGTGTATCTGTCCGACCTTTTGCTAATATATCAAAGTGGTCCTATTTGAAGTTGTGACCAGTTGACGTGACGTGGTCTGCAATAGCAGACGCATTACAGCTACTCGTGATCGCTTTAAAATGTTCAGTTTTTCTGTCATGCGCTTAGCGCATCAAGTCTTTATTTCCCTACAAAGATAGGATCAACCGTTCCTAACTGTCAAAAGCTGTTTATAAGGCTTGTTGTTGGGACTGCCACGGCATCGACAAAACCTGGATCGGACCGGACCGGATCACGGATCGGATCACGGACCGGATCACGGATCGGATCACGGATCGGATCACGGATCGGATCACGGATCGGATCAAGGAAAAAAATTCAAAATTTTGTTGAGCAAATTGCACTAGAGTGACTACTGTGAGCAGATAGTTTTATTTAATTCAGGTGTGATATTCCTTTATTCTTTTATAATATCAAGCCAACTGGGAGCTGGTCACAGATGAATTTTTTTCAGGCTGTTGGGTTTTGATTGCGATGATCAATCATGTCTTCATATCTTTCTCTGCAGTTCAGATAAATGATATTTCGTGTATTCACTTGCATCAAAGGTAAACTGTCATAAAACGAGTCAGTATGGTAATAATAGGACCAACGTATGAATAGAAACACAAAAACTAAAAACACTAAAAAATTAAACACCTGATGATTTCAAACAATTTCCGTTTTTGAGCCAAGTCTATACTTTTACAAGATGTGAGTTTGGAATACGATATTTCGTACTGGAATAAAACGAAACAAACCATTTGTATTTCAAGGAAATATAGCTGTTTTACAAAAAATTCTAGGAATGACATCGATAGTGTGAACGATAACGCAACCCGAGAATAAACAGCATTTTAGGAGTTACGTCACGAGTTTTAGAGTTATTTTTAGGGTTGTAAAGGGTTGCCTTTAAATAGAATAAAACCTTAAAATGATCGTGTTCTAGGATAGAAAACACTTAAGAGGCATGAACAAATCAAAACGGAATGAGGATCGTTAAGGATGGCAAAGATTAACGGGGATTGCTAAGCTAGTTTTTTCAAGATGTGCAAATCGTGACGTAGCTCCTTCAAAGCAAGTCATGTCCTTAAGCTTTCCTACGTAAGTTTTCTCATTAACTGTAACGCCAACTGTAACGCTCACATCTGACACGAAAATGTAGCCGAGAATTAGCCACTGATAACAATTTCAAAAACGAGAATGGGAGGTTCACGCAAGCTTCGAGCCAACTAACGTTCAAATATAACTACATCTGCCTGTTCATTACAATTTAAAATTCGTCGTAAATTAGGCGCTTATGTGGCTTTTTAAATGACCTCTTGTCATTCTCTGTAATTAACATGTCATTGCGTCAAATTTGGGATTCTCATGTTCATTTAACATATTTTAGTTTTCCACTTTTACTTTTTATTTATTATTATCTTATAAACGGTTTGATTTTTGTTTTTGATTTTTTTTTTCTTTAAAACTTTGCGTTTTTTTTCTGTGATCCGATCCGTGATCCGATCCGTGATCCGATCCGTGATCCGATCCTGGTTTTGTCGACGCCGGGACTGCCAGGATTTCGGGACTTGGTGAATGATCAAAAGTCCCAACCACGGACAGACTTGTTACGTCAAAACCCCCACCCATGCCCGGCCTCCCCCCCGCCCCCCTTCCCCAGCGGCTTAACATTGATAGGTGCATCATTTGTTCTTACCACATTTTGATATCATCTGTGATCTATTACTGAACAGACGCACGGCGACATGGAATCTATTCGTTAAATCGACAACGGCAAATTAGCCAATCAGATTGCGAGATTAGTAGCAATTGTGGTAAAAATAAGTTTATAACATTTGTTACGCAGCAGTAGACTAAAATAATTCTCGATCGGTTTAAACACGGTTTTGTCTTTTCAGGTTACTTAATGAACGGCTTTCGCTGTTTGTCAATGTAGCTGCCTACATACTGCACTGTACACAAATAAATTCAATTGCGATAAGGGGACAATACTCGCAAACGTTTTGATGGAAATCATTTTCTGCTTTCGCAAAAAAAGTGAGAAATGTCAATCATGTTTTTCGCGCCAAACATTTACGCTCTGATTCACATCCCTGCAAGTGTGACAAGTCGACCTCTCAGACTTACGACGCTCATGCTCGCGACTTCGTCGCTCGAGGATTAGTAATAATCCTTGATTTATTTATACCCCTCGCTAAGCTCGAGGGAGATAGAAAAGTCAAGGACTGAGAAAAGGTCGACTTATGGCAAGTCTACGTCGTCGTGTTTTGTCGCCATAATTTACCGGATCTTCGTTGTCGTCCCAAGGCCCTGCCGGCTTATAGACGCGAAAAGGGCTCTGGGGATGAGAATATGGCATACAGTTGACTTTCCTGTGACTTCGTGTACATATTATTGTGAATCCTGACCGAGTTTTTCGTTAGACCTGAGAGTGTCCGACGATGTCCCTGTACACACCGAATCAGGAAGAAAAGGAACGATTTATGAGTCGAGCAATCGAACTCAGTAACGAAGGACCATCCAAAGGACATGGCGGACCGTACGGAGCAATCATTGTAAAAGATGGCAAGATAATTGGTAAGCGCTTCAGCAATGGGCCATTCCATTTTTTATCCGCACCCCCGCCCCCTATTAATTAAAGACCTAGGAAATCTGAGGGGGAGGGGGAGTTTTAAAGGCTGTTTCCGAGGGGCAACTGTGTCGGCACCTTTGATCTTTTGATAGAATTCTGAAGGGGAAATTGTATCGGCACTCTGATCTTCCTTTCTGAGGGGGTAGAATTGGGGGGGGGGGGGGATGCCGATGTTAAATGGAATGGCCCAACTGGTCATCAATTGCTGTTTGATAATTGCCCCACGGTTGGACAATTGCAATTTATATAAAAAAAAAAAATCAAATGCTTGACAAATGCCTATGCAGAGGTGAGCCAGTTATTGAGTTTACTTATTTATATATATATATATATATATATATATATATATATATATATATATATATATATTCATTCATTCATTCATTCATTTATTTATTTATTTATTTATTTATTAAATTTGTTACCTTGCTAAATTGTCATTTATTACCATCAAATGCACCTCATTTTTTATCGGTCACAAAGAATCGAAATGTGGCTGGTTTGCAGTGTCATGCTATCAAAAATAAACATCGTAACCATTCAATAAATTAAGTCAACCGGGATATGAAAGATGATTGATATATAAACGGCCTTGCCAAAATTTAGGTCTGTGCGGTTTTTCATTCACTTATTATTCAGAAAAGTGTTTCACTCAAATTTACAGAACTTTGTATCGAGTTGCTATGTTTGTGCGCTTGGGAGGGACACCAACATGACCGCCATAAAGTAACATCTGAAACATCTGTCACTGAGTTTTGCCGTTGAAATGAAAAGTTATTTCTCTAGAGGTCCGACACATTAAAATTAATACTTCTTCAAGAGCAAGAAGTGGCTAGTTAGCAAAACTTGAGCAATAAGACTTTAGTCATCTTTTGACCTACTCAAGAGCCTTACTGGGCGCCATTTTAACGTCACGCAATGCATAAACGTGGAAATTCATATGTGCTCTATTACATAATAAGGAACCCTGTCGGGCTTAAATGTTGCAAAACATCAAGTTATTAGAGGGTCTTACATCTGAAGAAACCAACACTTTGGAAGGATTCAATTTGGTAATTTCTTATTTTGGAAAATGATGACATCACATGAAAACTGGCACTGTGTCGACCATTACCATATGAAATATATCAAACAACAACATACACATACAAACAATGAAACAGAGATTGTTTGCACAGACCTTTTTGTCTTCACTCCAGTCTTCACTCCAGTGAAAAATAAAGTATAAATATGCATAAAATCTGCATTAGGAGCTGTCTACCTCATGGAGGAGGGGGAAAATACTCAGTCATGCTTTATACAGGGGGCTCCCCTTAAAATTAACATACTTAACCTCATATATCACCATTTCTGACCAAAAAAAAAATAATAACCCATTTATATTTACCTGACAATGAACATGGTGCCCTTTTCTTTATTAAACACTTGGTCCTTAATAAATGCTGGGCCTCAAAGTGGGGAACATGAGGGTCAGAACCTCCCTCTTCCCGTACCCTGCTGTCCTGCCTCCCGTACCTTTATCTCAAGACTCTCACCCTTTGTCTGTCCTGCTCCCCTCCCCTGTAAATAAGGAGACTCAAAACACATCCTAGTCACTTAGCTGCACAATCTTTAGGCATGTCCTTTTCTTTTTTCTTCCTTTGTTTACAGCCTTGCTCCTCTTACTCACGTCTTTTGACAGCTTAAGCGACAACATTTCATGACCTATGATGTAACGACCATCAAAGGGTTTCCAATTTTACCGGAAGTGAGCCACAGTTTTTTAGCCCAAGGACACATATTTTTGCTTGCTTGTTAGCTGAGAATTCTCAAACGACACTAAATGCAAGTCAAATAACATTTTATGTTCTTGTTTTTGATTCAAGTATTTGAACGCTTAATAAATTAACATGATTTTAAATTTCTCTCCCGATTCTGGCCCTCTTAGAACTCTCACTTCCCGCCCTTTCCTCTCCCGCCTCTGATTCCCCTGTCTCCCCACGTCATAGGCAGAGTCATGTATACTCCTGGCTCAAAAGTTGAATCATGGTATAATAATTAGCATTAAATATAATAACAAGATATACATGCACAGTGTGCCTGTCAAAAATAGTGAATAAAATCCCTTGTTTTATAACATTGCCAGGCTTGAAAACTCTCTCTCAATTTGCAGCTACAAATTTTGCTCCTTCTGCAGTGTAAAAATGTAGAAAACAAGTGAAACACTTTTTTATAATCTGACAAAAGTATATACTGTTATGACCTGAACACAACTTCAAGCGACAGTTTACCAAAAATGGAAAATTCTCGTCCAACTTGAGAGTTTGTGAACATTATTTTGGAGTTGATTTTTATTTATTTTCCTTTCCAGGAGAAGGCTACAACAGGGAAACCATAGACTGTGATCCAACTGGACATGGAGAAGTGACTGCCATCAGACAAGCTTGTAAGAGTATTCAATCCTGTGATCTAAGTGGCTGTGAGATCTACACCAGCTGCGAGCCTTGTTCTATGTGTACATCAGCTATGTGGCTTTGTAGGTGAGTAAAAATAATTAGTATTTAGTACTTATAGCTAGTTTGTAAGTTCCATTTTCTGTTATATTTAATGCATGACTGTATAATTTAAATTTGTCTAGTACTCAAAAGTTTTAAACACAATGTTAGGACAGTGCATACTTTTGTAAGTGCATAGATGTTCTGCCTATCACATGATCATGATGCATTGTTTTTTTTTTTAAAAAAAAAAAAAAAAAAATTTTGAACCAAATTTTGGGGTTTGGGTAAAATGTTCTCTGCCACCTCTCAGTAAGCCAAATATTTGTGTCCCTAGAAACTGGTTTGCATGTACCTGCACTTCACCATCTGTAGTTTAACAAATTGACGTCAGTTCAGTTTATGCATCTGTCCTCTTATTGATGATAAATTGCATCATAAATTGTGTGACGAGCCCTAAGAGCATCTGCATGGGAGGCTAGTAAACAGGTTGTGGTCATCATTTTTATACAATAGGTTACCATGGCAGCATAGTACTTGTTAAAAACACACTTGCAAATTTGTTGCTATGGTAACCTAATGTGGCACAAAGATTACCATTACTGGTTTACTTTAGGGCTGGGCATTTGTGTGACACAAACGTTAGTAACATTACTTGATAAATAGTGCTTAAGTATTGATCTGTCAACATATAGCTGCTGGAAACTGTTGCCAACCACCTGAAATACGCAGTTTGTTTTGTAGGTTAGACCGTGTCTACTATGGTAACCGTCTCGATGACACAAAGCATATTTTGGACTTGGCGCCTCTTTTTCAACATGTTGCCACTCCTATTGATCAACGGTCTACTACAGTGGAGCAGATCAAGGGCAAGGAGGCCTATGACGTCATTACAAAGTGGGCCAATGATCCAAACCTGAATGAGTATTTGATAGCAAAGCTAAAATCAGAAACCAAGAGTTAACTAAGTGTAGTTGAAATCAGCAAGTCACGCAAGTCAAAATTCCCCATCACAGACAGTCTCGATCTTAGCTGACCACCCCCATAAAATGCTTCATTCTCTCGTCCCCCTTTCTCTCTTGTCAAAGCAAATCAGTCAATTGGTTTAAAAAGATCATAGAGTAAGAGTGGGCATAAGCAATATTGGCAAATGAACAAATAAATGGTTCTTATCAAGCCTTAATCATATCCACGCTGTCTTTTTGATTTTTCATAAAGCCATTATCAATCTACATGGAAGAGTCACGAGGGCTGAATTGGCTGATGTAGATTAATTATGACATAGTCACGAAGTGTATTAGACTCAGGAACAACTAAAAAATGGTTGCAGCTTATGAACAAAAACTGGTTTTTTTTTTGTTTTTTTTTCACTTTTCTAAAAGAACTGCGTCGGTAAACGTGAGAAATGAAGCATTTGATGGGGGATGTCCTTTGCGTGGTCAGGTCAAACTGGTTGAGCCTTGTAAGAAAATCCGCATGAACAAATATGAATAATAGATGTTGTGATTGACCATTTAGATATCTCCAACAAAGAAGATGTAGGGGGAGGGGAGCATGGTGGGAGCATATAGATTTAAGTTACTAGTTTTGCTATTGATCTTTTGTGTAGGAAAGTGATCGAGTGAAATAAACTAACAGTTTGTGGTGTCAAGGTGTGACATTTCCCAACCTGCTCTAGTGTGTGTGGAAAGCGTTCCCGTTTGAAAATAATTTTGCACATTTTGGCCACACAGAAACTGGGGCGAAGGTGAAACATTGGATGACGGGGAGAGTGAGTGGACAAGAGGTTCCTTGTGGATTGATTCTAGTATGGTTAATAGAGGGGAATGGTTATGAAACTTGATAAAGTTCTTTGTTGCATGTTTTTGTTCTCTTTTTTGGCCTGGACTGTGCACAGAACACAATAGTTGTTTACTACTGACCGAGAAATGAACCAAAAGAAAGGTTTTGGTTACGTAACTCATCCATAGTGTATGAACGCACAACAAAAGATTGTGCAAGGTCATGGACCTTCCAAGATCAATCTTCTCATCTTTGTTTGGTACTTTGATGTTTGCTGGGCTTCCTAACCATTCACCTCTATAAATTAACTATGATTCGAGCTAGTATTTATTTGTTATTGAGTTGTAGCAGAAGCATATCACCTCGGAGGTGATATGCTTCTGGTTATAGTTTTAGAGCGCGCTTTCTTTCCAGCTGTTTTCTAAGATTACTGGTATTGACGTCGTTTTTTCGAAAAATCAAGCACTTAACATTTTTATTTAATTTATTTCATAAAATATAATACTTGTTCTAAAAATACTTCAATCTCTAAGAGTAAATCATACTAAACCAAAAGTTAAAAAGTACAAAAATTGAATAAAAATAATAAAAATTGGTCCTCCAGGAGACAATCAAGTGGTCGCCCAATGTTACTGATGAATGAGTGAATGACAACTTTATTTAAGTCTCCGTCTTAATAGCTGAGCACAAGTGCTCTACTAATTGGGGAGACTAAAATATAAAGCAACATGTATTCACCAAAGATTTAGTAAAATTAAGAAAATATTAAAATATTAAAATTGAATCCAAAAAAAAAAAACAAAACTAATTTGTTGATAAATACTATCATGATATTATCACCTAATAGTTATTTAACAACTAACTAGATTAAGCTGATATGATTAGTGAAGTTAAGGTTTGAGTCTAGGATTACACCTAAGAGTTCAAGCTTGTCTGCTGTTTTTATCTCTTCATTGTTCACACAGAACTGATGTTGACAAACAAATAACAATTGTTATATCTTGATCTGATTCGTTAAAGGGACACAGTCAGCTGGCTCACATGCGCATTAGATACCATTTCATAGCTAATTTGCATATCACAGAGACGCGATCCATACTGTTTTTAACCAAATGTGATAAAAATAATATCATAGGATGAGCAAAAGCACACTCAAAAACAGGTTTTTCAGTAAACAATTGAAAATCGATTACCGCGCCACAAAGGTGGGCTCTCTCTAACAAAAAAAAAAACTAAGCATAAACGAACCCGAGAAAACACGCAACAACTACCTAAGTCTACAAGCATTTATTACAACAATTACACTAAAATAACATTATACTTTAAATAGGGCAACTAACAATAATACAATAAGCTAAATAATTAACCTTAATTTATTTACAAGAATATAATAAACAAGCTAAATACTTCAGTACACTTAATCTATTTACAAGAATATTCCTTAAAAAAAAAACAGGCGTTTCCGTAGTTCAGTTCAGTTCACCTTGCGTCTGAAGTCCTTGTCCATGAACTTGACCCCAGCAACGTTCCACCAACACATGACACACACAACGAACCAATTCAAACTCCCGTTTATTACTCCCACCTTTCAACTTACTTCTTCCGATTACGTCTTCACTCAGTCCGGTATATTTCAACTTGACTTCTCCGATTTACTCCAGCTGTCCGGTTTACAACGGCCGACTTCGACAGAACTTTACGCTTGTCCTTCGATTGCTTCGACCAGAGCTTTACGCTTGTCCTTCGATGGCTTCGACAGAACTTTACGCTTGTCCTTCGATTGCTTCGACCAGCTATTTAGCACTCACGTTCCCCGGCAAATGGCTCTTTGTCGTGAATTTAGGAATGGTTTACTGATGGCTTCTCAGTAATGAAAATGTGCTTCCGGACGTGTTCCTGCCACTTTCTAGCCTCGCTCGTAACTACACTTCAACCTGCTTCTTCTACACACAGAAAAACCTCTCAACACGTGTCACCCCAAAAAACCCTAAATATGCAAACGCAAGGTGTTACAATCAAAGAAAGGAAAAGAAAACTATTGGTTAAGGACTAATTACAAAAGTATTGAACAGAACTGGTTACGTAATGAAAGAATACAAATTACGCAATCGAGTGTTACGGAATAAATATGATTCCAAACAAGCTGTTCCTATGGGATGTAATTAAGCATTCCATGACACCTCCCCCCTTAAATAGCTATTTTTGGGGAAAGTGAAAACACAAAAATAGTACTTAAAGGTGAAATTACAGTAGTATAAAGTATTTACGCCCTGTTAAAGGCATCTACGTTACAATTTTGTTTGCCACTCTTATGTTCTACTTTCATGTCATACTCTTGTAAGGTAATGCTCCACCTTAGTAATTTCCTACTCTTGTCCCGGACCTGATTCAACCACACAAGAGGATTGTGGTCTGTTTGCAGCCTAAAAGTGCGACCAAATAAATAATAGCGAAATAGCTCTACAGCCCAAACAATTCCTAAACATTCTTTTTCTGTGGTAGACAACTTTTCCTCTCTAGGCTGTAACTTTCTACTAGCATACGCTATGGGGTGTTCCTTCCCATCCTGATCTTCCTGACTTAAGATGGCACCAAGACCTCTATTTGACGCATCTACTTGCAAAATGAAATCGTCATCCCAGTGTGGTGGCCTCAAAACAGGGGGAGTCTGCATTGCAGCTTTCAAATCCTGAAAAGCTAATTCATGATTAGTACTCCATTCAACCTTAGCGGGATTTTTACCCTTAGTGAGGTCGGTAAGAACCGCAGCCCGTTCCGAAAAATTTGGGATAAACTTTCTATAATACCCAACCAACCCAAGAAAAGATCTTACCTGCTTCTTAGTTTCTGGTCTGGGATATTCTTTAATAGCTTGAACCAAAGCTGTGCGGGGCTGAATTCTATCACCTCCAACTCTGTGACCGACAAAATCCACCGTCGACATCGCAATCTTACACTTAGAAGGTCTAGCATTCAGTTTGCACTCTCGCAGACGTTGTAAGACCTGTTGAAGCTCAAGAAGGTGTTGCGGAAAAGATGTTGACGTGTCAATTTCGACATCATCAATGTAGGCATCTGCAAAATCTAATCCCTGTAAGACCTTGTCAGACATCATCCTCTGAAAGGATGCTGGAGCTGTTTTCATACCAAATGGCATAACTAAAAACTCATACAGCCCTTTAGTAGTAACAAATGCGGACTTTTCAATAGCAGAGGTCTCCAAGGGAATCTGCCAGTAGCCTTTAGTGAAATCAATTGTACTAATATACTTAGCACAGGCGATCTTTTCAATCATACGTTCCGTGGACGGAACTGGATAAGCATCCATCTTTGTGACACAATTCAATTTTCTGTAGTCAACGCACAGTCTTATTGTACCATCTGGCTTGGGAACAATGACAACAGGGGCCGCCCAAGGACTAGTAGAAGGACGTAGTATGCCCATTTCCAGCATTTTCTCAATCTCTTTGTTAACCTCCTCCTCAAGTTTTTGAGGAATCTTATAAGGGGAGCACCTGATGGGTGGAGAATCACCCGTGTCGATAGTATGCGTCGCTACATTGGTTAAATTTGGTTTTCCTGAAAACACATAAGAATACTCATGTAGCAAGTTTCTTACCTGCCGTCTTTGACCTTCCGTCAAATCATCAGAGATCACCACATCTTTCCAAGTCTCATCATGACCACATGGGGAAAGATTGTTTTCGTGTGGCAATGGCATCTCTGGGGACTCCGCCATTACTAAAGCAGCCATTTCATCTCTGCTTTGCCATTTGCTAAGCAAATTAATGTGATAAGTGCGATGCTGTTTGTACATCTTGCCCGTGTCGAGCTCATAATTCAATCCGTCCTCTAGTGCTCTAGTGACTGTGAAGGGTCCTTGCCATCTCATTTCTAATTTACTCCCAGGGGTGGGTAGCAAAACTAAGGCTTTGTCTCCAACTTCTAAGCGCCGTTTTGAACTATGGATATCATACAACCGTTTCTGTTTACCTTAAGCTTGCTTCAGGTTCTCTTGAACAACTTGCTGCATTGTTGCAAGTCTTCTTCGGATCTCAAGGACATGAGTTATCAGATTGTCTCCTGAAGACGATCCTTCCGACCAAGTCTCCTTGATAACGGCGAGGGGTCCTCTCACCGTACGTCCATAGAGTAATTCAAAGGGCGAGTAACCGGTGGACTCACAAGGAACTTCTCTGTAAGCAAAAAGCAAGTATGGGAGATATTTGTCCCGGGTCTGAACCCGCTCTCGAACAAACTTCTTCAACATACTCTTCAAAGTGCCATTGAATCGCTCCACTAGCCCATTTGCCTCAGGGTGGTATACTGAAGTCTTAATCTTGGTGATGCCTAATTGGTCATACAGCTGGGCCATGAGCTTACTCATGAAATTGGAACCCTGGTCAGACACTATCTTATCAGGAATACCCACCCTAGAGAAATATTGAATCAATGTATCTGCGACCGCCTTAGAGCTTGTTGATCGCAAGGGTATGGCCTCTGGGTACCGTGTAGCATAGTCTACGATTGTTAAAATGTACCTGTAACCCGTTGTTGTTCTAGGTAACTCGCCTACGATGTCAATGGCGATCTTCTTAAAGGGCTCAGTAACAACATCCACAGGCCTCAAAGGTGCCCTTTTTGACTTCAATTTCCTGGCTACCATCTGACATTGCGGGCAGGTTGCACAATATTTGCGAACACCAAAGCTTAGACCAGGCCAGAAAAAATGTGCAGCTATACGTTCTAATGTCTTCTTGGCAGCCATATGACCTGATAAGGGGATTGTGTGACCAACACGCAGGATTTCGTTCCTATAGGATTCTAGTACTACAATCCGATCAACATACTTTGTTCCATTGCGTTCTTCTGGGAGATATTTACTTTGCATCAAGAGGTCGTTAGTGAAAAAGTAACCATCCGATTCTTGTGGTGCCATTTTAGACGATTCCCTGCGTATTTTCTCAAGAGTTACGTCTGACTTCTGATCCGCTATCAGCTGGTTTCTGTTCCTATCTAAAATGTTTACTGGAAGTTTATCTTTACCAGGTCCTGTTACCAAAGCATCACTGTCAGGATTCTTCTTACTTGTCTCTTCTTGTAACATGCCCTCAAATAGCATTTGTAAATCTGCTTCCTCTGGACGTTCAGGCTTTGTTTCTTTCTTTGATAAACTCTTGACGGCGAGTGAATTTTCTCTGTCAATTAACTCGTCTGCTTTCAACTGGGCCTCTTCTAATGCTTTCTGTCTCCTAGTCATCACGAAAGCCTCATCTCCACCAGTATCATCAGCTAAAGCATTTCTCTCCCACTGGTCCAAAACACTTTGTCTCGAAAGTGTTCGTCCAAAATACGACCTGCCAAGTAAGCAATCTACAGGTAGCCTGTCCAAAACTCCCACTAATTCTACATGTTTACCTTCTTTGCTGTCGAATTCAACGTTTGCAAGGGGGACTGTAAGACGTTCTCCCGCAGCTGTTAAGACCGTGATTTTGTCACCAGTGAGGGCTGTATTGCTTACATATCTTTTGTGGACTAGGGTCCTAGTACAACCAGAATCAATGACCATTTCTGCAATCTTGCCGTTTATTTTACCACTAACATTGCAAGGGGGGAACTCACATTGTTCTGACGTTAGGGGTGTCATACACAGGAGGTATCCCTGTGAAGGCTTCACACGGCCCCTACCACAATTGAGCGACATGTGACCCGGTTTACCACATTTGTAACATCTAATTTCAGGCTTTGTGGTTCTGCGGGCTCGAGGGGAAGGCGGTTTGGGTTTTTTTTCTAAGTGTTGATCTTGTTTTCTTTCAGACAATGAATCATCCGCCTTACCATCTGGCTTCTTTTTCCCAGATTTCTCATTCCTACCAGTTGACACATACTTTCCCTCAACAAGTGGCCCTTTCCTAGACTGAACATGCAAATTAGCAAGATTACCAAGTTCTTCAGCAGTTTTTGGCTTTTGCTCCTTTAACCAAGCTCTAAGTTCAGGACTTACCGCATCAAGATGTCGCTTCATCAATACTTGTTCAATTATCTTGTCTGCATCACCAGTAGCCTCGGCAACCGCCATCCAACGGCTGAGATATCTTCGGGTCCTATTTCCCCACTGAACGAAGTCCTCGTCGGGCTTTTTCTCTGAGGTTCGAAACCTATATCTATAGTGATCAGCGGTTAACTGGTAAGCATTAATAATACTTGCCTTACTCTCATGGTAATCCTGGCATGCAGGGTCTGGAATTTCTAAATAAATTGACTTTGCCTTTTCAGTGAGCTTGGGTACTAAATTACCAACCCATTCCCCCTCGGGTAGGGATTCCGCCCTTGCAGTCATTTCAAAAATTCGGAAATAATCATCTATATCTTCGCTCTCCTTCATTTTCCTGATTTTTATAAACTTGGGCTTTTTAACCTCACTGTTACTCACCTGTCGCCTTTCAAACTCTCTTACGGCAAAATCTTCCTTTTCAGCTCTGAGATTTCTGAGCCTTTCCTCCTCTCCTACCAAACGCTTTTCTTCTTCTTGGGCTTTTTGAGTTTCAAACTCTCTTCTCTCCCTCTCTATCTCCCTTTCTGCCTGACGCCTTTCTCTCTCCACCTCCCTTTCCAACTCCCTAATTTCCCTATGTTCCTGACTAATTTTTCTCCGCAGTTCTAGCATCTGCAGCTCACGCTCTTGTAACTGTAATCTCTGCTCAAAATTGAGACTAGTTTCCAAAGTCCCCTCTGCAAGGTTTTCCCTTTCTTGAGCATCGAACCTTTGGCCTATCCGATCGAATGTTCTAAGTTTGCTCGCTAAGGTCTTAACTCCATCCTTAGATGAAGAATAAATACTTCGTTTGGTAGCCTCATCTATAAGATCTTGTAAGGACCAAGAATCATAGTCAATGGCTCTAGCAGCGATAGTAAATCCCTACTATTTGTTTGCGTGTCTCCTATTGAGCTGTTTATGCGAACTGTTAAAGAGCGATTCCACTCCTGACACCAAAAATCTGTGACGAAACCGCGCCACAAAGGTGGGCTCTCTCTAACAAAAAAAAAAACTAAGCATAAACGAACCCGAGAAAACACGCAACAACTACCTAAGTCTACAAGCATTTATTACAACAATTACACTAAAATAACATTATACTTTAAATAGGGCAACTAACAATAATACAATAAGCTAAATAATTAACCTTAATTTATTTACAAGAATATAATAAACAAGCTAAATACTTCAGTACACTTAATCTATTTACAAGAATATTCCTTAAAAAAAAAACAGGCGTTTCCGTAGTTCAGTTCAGTTCACCTTGCGTCTGAAGTCCTTGTCCATGAACTTGACCCCAGCAACGTTCCACCAACACATGACACACACAACGAACCAATTCAAACTCCCGTTTATTACTCCCACCTTTCAACTTACTTCTTCCGATTACGTCTTCACTCAGTCCGGTATATTTCAACTTGACTTCTCCGATTTACTCCAGCTGTCCGGTTTACAACGGCCGACTTCGACAGAACTTTACGCTTGTCCTTCGATTGCTTCGACCAGAGCTTTACGCTTGTCCTTCGATGGCTTCGACAGAACTTTACGCTTGTCCTTCGATTGCTTCGACCAGCTATTTAGCACTCACGTTCCCCGGCAAATGGCTCTTTGTCGTGAATTTAGGAATGGTTTACTGATGGCTTCTCAGTAATGAAAATGTGCTTCCGGACGTGTTCCTGCCACTTTCTAGCCTCGCTCGTAACTACACTTCAACCTGCTTCTTCTACACACAGAAAAACCTCTCAACACGTGTCACCCCAAAAAACCCTAAATATGCAAACGCAAGGTGTTACAATCAAAGAAAGGAAAAGAAAACTATTGGTTAAGGACTAATTACAAAAGTATTGAACAGAACTGGTTACGTAATGAAAGAATACAAATTACGCAATCGAGTGTTACGGAATAAATATGATTCCAAACAAGCTGTTCCTATGGGATGTAATTAAGCATTCCATGACAGGTCAGAAGGACAACCCAAGCTAACTCACCATCGTGGATGGTTTTTTCTTTCATGGCTCAAACGTCACTAGAGCTATCAAAAGATGATGCTTCTTCGCTTGAGACTGCCATCCTACCAAGACAAAACAATAAATGGACTCCTTTGTAAATGAGTGGGTTTTTCAGTTTCCAGAACAGTTTTTTCCCCTTTTGATTCACTATTAATTTAAATTTATTTAGCATTGAAGAATGACTAGAGGCCGGGATAAGGTAAGGTAGTAGCAAGACTACCAGTTTTTGAGATTGCTCAAATCAAAATATAAACTCATACAACTTGCTATTACTTCGAAATGAAACAAAAGACAAATTTTATTTTAAAGAACGTCTTCCTCTACGCCTCACTTAAATTGACGCACACAACATAAAAAAATAACGGTGCGTAGAACAGTTGGCTCTTTCAGCTTGCCGTAATCTTTTAAAATAATTTTGAGTAAGATTATATTCCCACCTGATTTTGCTGAAATTCATCTTGACGTCATCGCCAATAAGTACGAACGGAGCCCAGCACTTCAGGTCTTTGAAGTCATCGGATTTTCGCAGATGCGAAAATGGTGGAGACACTTGCTGACACATTGGCCTTCAGACAGTTGTTTGTAGAAGTGTTTCATGAACTCTTTAGTTGCTTTGGCATCGACCACCCACAACGTCACGACAACGGAACGAGCACCAGCTCCTAAAAAGGCACGTGCAATACCAGCCACACCTTTAGCCTTAACCTCTCCTCAGCCGGAATGGCAACAGCTCAAGACGACCAGCCGTGCTCGCAATTTTGAATTCAAAATGTCTTTCATCGTCAAAAGAAAGCTTTCTGACAAGGATGTCAGATTAGGGGATAAAATTATTTCACCTGTTCCGGGAACACCATGTGCTGCAATGTGCACTAAAGCAACCGGGTCTATCCGGCTTAACAGTTCGGGCTTTGTTGCTCTTCTTCCCGTTAGAGGCTCAATATTGAGAATCTTGCCGATCATCTCTACCTCCCCTTTGGCGCACGGGAGAGGAGGTAGTTCAGTACATCGTCCATTCATGACGACTTTAACACCCACCCATGGGTCTCCAACAAGCAGAGCTCCAGTCGTACTGTGGTACCCCCCTCTAGGCACTCCGCCATCAGCTTCAAACTGGTCAATGAAGGAATTAGTCGAATTCTGAAGGTTTCAGAAAAGTACTTGGAATCTTGGGTGATGACTGCGGAAAAACGAACCAATGCCAAGGGACGATGATAATTTCATCATGTAATAAGTCTGCAACTGGGCCAATACACTTGTTATACAGTTCCTTTAAAGCATCTTCCTTTCTGTCCAAGATTTCATTTCTTCAGACTTCTGAACAGGCAACTCTTCAGCTGCAGGGCCATCCAAGCTACGATCCTCACATTTAACACTTCTCAGTATTTTCTCAGGATTACAGAAAGATAATTCCGTCTTCTCGGGAAATGTTTCCATCTAATTCCCTTTGCCTGAAATGAATTTCTTTTCCTTTCTGTAGCACCCAGAAATTGATCGAGTTCCTGCCAATCGCTAGAAAAACCGTCTGTGATGGAAGGAGACGTAAAATGTCAGAGATTTCTTCAGTGTTGTCGGCTGACCATGAAGACTGAGGCAATTCCAAGCAATACTGTGATTTTATCAGATCCATTAGGGCTTGTGCACGTCCCCGCTCAGCTGAAGAAAGAGCTTCAATGATCTTGTTTCGTTCTAACCGAAGGACCCACAATGCATTGTAAGCATCTCTATGCTTATTCTGAAGGCTTATTTTCCAGTCGTCTTGCGAATGAAGGAGTGTCTAATGTTATCATGTTGTTCTACACTAGATTTCAAACAGTCCTCAGCTTTAAACAAATCATCGATCACTGTATAGAACACCAAGATTGCTGTATACCTCTCCTTGAACTTCTGTTCTTTCAATATCCTTAGCAATACTAAGAGATGGCCGTCTTCAAATTACCGAGCGTGTGATAAATGACACCAAGGCCGTGATAAGCATGTCCCTGAGCTCGTTTGTCTCCGACATCCTTGGCAATACCAAGAGACTGCTGGTAGTACTCAATGGCCGTCTTGAAATCACCGAGAAAGTAATAAACTACACCAATATCAGCCTATATGTAATTTGCTGAGCTCGTTTTTCTCCGGCAGCCTTAGTTACGTTAAGAGATTGCTGGCAGTGCTGATATGCATGTCCCTAAACTTGTCTGTCTCTGGTAGTACTCCGTGGCTGTCTTTAAATCACCGAGAGAGTGCGATATGCAGTTCCTTGAGCTCCTTTATCTCCAACATCCTTGGCAATAATACTAAGACAAAGCTCTGAGTACTCAAAAGCTTTTTGGAAATCACCAACGTGAAAATATTTATCTCCAAGACTATCATACACGTCTCTTTTGGTAGTTTTGTACCATCTTTCATCGGTAATTTCCTCTCTGTGCTCTGTCTGGGAATGCAATACAAGTTTTGATCAGAAATTCTGTTGCGTTTTCACGTACTGCATGCTTGTGACCCAAGTATACGCTGTATCTAGCTTTAAGTAGCAGAATGACGACTTCCATTTCATTTTGTATTCAGAGAGTACTTTTTGATTTTGGACACAAACATGTTGGAGTTGTTTCAGTTTTCGAGCTAGCTTCCTTTTTTACTGTTCACAATGAACATGCACTTCCACTCCCAAAAAACATTTTTTACCACAATTGCAACTAATCTCGCAATCTAATTGGCTAATTTGCCGTTGTCGATAAGAGTTTTTACAATAACTGTCTAATTTCTCGCGCGCTGATTGGTTCATTTTTATCATAAATAAGAGTACAGACGGATACAATTTTAATTTATGCAAGCTTTCAAGTTCAACTCTCAGCTGTCAAACTGTCAACTTTTAAACCAATGAAATTTTATGGACTTTTTTAAGTAGCCAATGAAAAAGCGAGAGAAGCTATCGACAATGTTCGCGTCATTTTGAATAAAAAAATTCACTTATCTTTGTTTACGGCAAGTTTACGGCGTCTTTTCCCCTCATTTATTCCCGGCATTTGACCATTTTGGGGTCTTGTTATTGTAAAAAACAAATTGAAGTCAGTTTTTTATGCCTCTGCCCTCTTATTGGTGATAAATTTCGTCATAACATTGTCAACGTTTACTGCTGAACCACTCGCCTGCGGCTCATGGTTCCACAGCCACTTTGACAATGTTAAGACGCAATTTATCATCAATAAGAGGACAGACGCATAAAAAACTGACTTCAATTTGTTAATTTTACGATAACTGCAGAAATTCTCGCGCGCTCATTGGCTTATTTTTATTGTCAATAAGCGAGCAGACACATGAATTTATAATTTATGCGATGCGTCAACAAACGAGAGCGGACAATTTGACAATTTGTTATCGTAAAAAACAAATTGATGTCATATAAACTCTTGGTCTTCGGCCATCGTACCTTGATTAAAAATATAAACAAACAGCGGTGACAAACATTTTAAAAACATGCATTTCCTATCCTAGTCAACATACATTTTCAAAATTATGACCGTTAAAATTTTTGGAAAGCTATTTATACTTTATCAATGGGGGTATGGAACCTAGACAGAAAAACATCTGCAGTAGAAATTTAAGACGTTTCAAACGGAAACTCTCTGTAGAGTGAACAATGGAAAAACTTTCCTAGTAAAGTAAAAGCTTTTCACTGCTGACATTCGGTGTTCAGTGCTGGCTGCAACTTCTGAATAAATAAGATTTCCTTAACCTTACAATGGTAGTCAGTCTTGCCGGACGCCAAAATGTCAAAATGGTCCCATTTGATGTTGTGACCAGTTGTTTTAACGTGATCAGGAATAGCAGAAGAGTGATCATGTTTCGCAAAGGGCCTTGAAATGTTCCGTTTTCCGGTCGTGAAACCTTCGCTTAGTTTTCCCAATGTAAAAAATCATTGCAGTCCCAGCAACTAGCTTTATAAATGACTTTGGATAATTGTGATCGGTTGAGACGGTGCTTGTATGGGAAGAAGGATTTAATGCGCCGGGTGTTTTAAAAAATAACTCTGACATTAACAAAAGAGTAGAAACGATTTACACAAGATTTTACACGCTTAGTAATATGATTGCTATGGAGACCTATATAGGGTAATAAAATAATAACATCTTTCTCGTGGACTGTTGCTACGGGTTCAATTGGCTTGTTCTTGTTCTTGTTCAGGACGTCATTGAGATTAAAAGGGATGATGCCCTGAGGGAAGCCATTTTGCAGCAAAAGCCTGTGGATAGTCTGCGGATAGTCTGCGGATCCACTCGGTTATCGCCTCGTGGATCCACAGCTACTTTGACAATGTTATGACGAAGTTCAAGATCAATAACAGGACAGACGCATGAAAAACTGACGTCAATTTGTTAACAAGACAACGCTGCTCGCGTCAATGTGTCAAGCAATGCCTTTTTCAGCTCGCGCTCTGAAAAAAAAGCTTAACAAATCGATTGTGGTTTAGCGTGGTCTGTACTCTTGTCGATACCGATACACGTCATCCCAGTGGTCAAAATGTTTTGGATTCACGAGGCGCAGCCGAGTCCAACGCAACCTCGTTCCCAGGGTCCTCTCTCTTCCTCCCTGGAAAAAGTACCCTGGTTGCGGCTGGTCACGTGTCTGTTAGATTTTAGCAGATTCCAGAGAAGTGTTTGACGGAAGGGGCTGGAAAGTTAAAGTTTGTCTCAGCACTGAGCTTGCCCAGTAGAGAATGGAATTTGTAACCCTCCCGTCGTGGATCGGCAAAAATCACAGCGAAGGCATGATAAATCATTTTATCTCATTTTCTCTTGACAATTCCTCTGAGAAATTGCGGAAAATTTTAAAGCTCGTAAATAACGATACCATTTACCATTTTGGCTCAATCTACAACAATAATAGCTACCATAACGTTAACGAAGACATAAACAACTTGTACACATTTGTGTTAATACCGCCAGTAAGAGCGATCGTGACCTTTAAGTCTTACGAATTATATTCTGTGAGCTAGAAAGTCCGCATCTCAACTCCAAGCCGGTTTGGCTTTTGCATTTGCAATTTACAGCCAGAAATTCCATACTGATGATGTAAACGTGTACTGAATCTGGACAGGAGCGCTGATTGGTCAACTTGTACAGCACATGTATGTTGAGCGACCTAACACTCACCTTCATTACCCGTGGGAAACATGAGTGGAAAACCGAGATTCGGGATATCAATACGAATTCAAAGAAGAATGGCAGCCGTAAACCGTTTTCTCGAAATATTTCCAGACCCCAAGAAGTCTTGCTTTATGAACATCCTCAACCTAATACATAGGTAACACCACTTCAACCAGATATCGATCTGTTAGGATTTCTTGTTAACTTAATTGACCTTCAAAATCGATAACAAGAGTACCCTGGGCATCAGAGGTTTTTTATTTTGCGTGATTAGCGTATAACCTAAATCGAAAACCGCACTTGAACAGTCTCTAGCACCCAGGGTATGACCAAACGTGTAGTCGAGAAAATTAGACACGGTTTAGTTGAGTAAATTGAGATGTAGAATATTGAGTGACTGATCTGACTTTATTTATCCGTCCGCAATTTTTGCGTCGGTTAAATTGTTATAAAATGTTATGGTTACATGTTGGCAAAGCCGATTACAAGGCACTCCGCAGAGCTTTTACGGTAATCTATCAGCATGAGAATTATGTCTACATAGAATATGGTCAGTCATGACTTGTTTCCGTTTAGGTTAAAAATTGAAATCTCGACCCGAGGAACAAACTCCATGCCATTCCTCGTTTTCCAGTGGGATCATTTGCGGTCCACTTCGGGGATCATTTTCGGTCCAAATTGGGGATCATTTCTGGTCGGAGGATCATTTGCGGTCGGGGATCATTTGCTGTGCTGTACAGACCTACACAGAGTTCTGCGGTTGCCATGGCAACGTCAAAAGTCATGGACACACAATTGACACATCAAAATCTCTGCGGAGGATGAATGAACAGCTACTGAAAGTATCAGCCTCCGAGGGTAAATCGTGGGGGTGGCATCTAACCCCCCACCCCCTTGTACGTCCGGCGGTTACTATACAGGGAGGATCTATAGGTAAAATGCAGAGATCGGTACTTTGGTGAGAGTGGTTTAGTTCAAGCTCGTCCCTTCATTAAAAGTCTCCATCATTTCGCGATGTTTCATCTAAGGAATAACCTCGATTTTTAGTGGTGATCACACTGCCATTGCAGTACAACAAGACCACGGCATAGTGGTGAAAGTCTAAACTGGATACATCACTTTCGCACTTCTCCCAATTCTTCACTTCACCTTACCTCCCTTAGCAAAAAACAAAAAAGAAAAAAAATCCCAGCAGTACAGTACAGATTCGTTTCACGAGCTGGATCTACAAATCTGTCTAAACCTGGGCGCATTTAAAAAAACTCAATGCGCTTACATTACTATAAAAAATAAATTAGTTAAATCCTATAAAATATTTCGAATAACATTAAGTAAATAAAATAAATGAAATAATTAATTAAAATACAGTTTCTCATAAAATGAAATAAATCAGAAGTAGGATTTCCGAAACAAGAATGTTTTGAGGGCATGTATGTAGTAGTAATTTCTTGTGTCCAATCTATTTTTACGCCTGAAAACATAAGTTGAGGGAGCCTGTGCGTTGAATCTTCTGCTGCAATATCTATATCGATATCGTGAGAATGCCACAAAATATAACTCCGAAACTGTTTGAAAGATGTTTCTCAAGTGCTGCTTTACGCCGAATGCTTGTTACTCGTAATCGATGGGAAAATGCTTAGCTAGATATTTCGTGTTCATTTCGACTAATGTTAAGACAGAAAAACCGCTTTTGTGTTTAATGGTATGTTGATCAAATGGTACGCCAGCACAGAAAACATATTGAAAGTGCCTAACATTTAATAAATTTTTCAGTTTGAGAACTTAATTTTAGTGATTGCTCTCACAATCCATGTTAGAATAATGTGTACTGATTTGCTGTTGCCCATTGTAGATATTTGCCATAAAATTATTAAAAGGATATTCATAACACTACGAAATTTGTCGAGGAAAAGGTTGTTGTTATTCATCGTGGTAGATACAATAATAAAGTGTATTATCGTTTGTCTCACGATGTAGTCACTGAGATGTAGATCGCGACGTTTCGACTGCTTACTGCTAGTCTTCTTCAGGCGATAAGGTCGACTGATTGCACGGTATCATTTATATCACAAAGGTCGGCTGTGATTGGTGCATTTCGATCCTCCTACTGTTCCATTGTTCGGGCGAGTAACTGTTCCCTCAGTGGTCCGCTGTTGTACCGTTCTCCTGTTGTTGTGTTTCTTGATCGTGGGTATCCATGCTTCAGGAATTTCAATTCCACTATCCCTGTTGATGTTGTTAGGGTGAAGTCTTATGTGAATAGCTTCCTTGACCCTACGTGTGTACCAGTGAGGATCTCGATCAATAAACTTGACCTCATTCCAGATAGGATAGTGACCGGTCTCGTGGGTGTGTTCAGAAACGGCGGAGGTCTGGGCACGGGCGAGTCGTATACCCCTGTCGTGTTCTTTGATCCTCTCCTGCATAGATCTCCCTTTTTCCCCGATGTAGACTTTGCCGCACTCACAGGGAATCCTGTAGACAACACCATCTTGTTTAGCCGGGTTGACGGTGTCCTTTGGTCGCACTAAGTGTGACCGAAGTGTCGTGTCGGACTTAAAGACGGTGCGAATGCCTTGTTGTTCTAGGCAGCGGCGGAGAGACTCCGAAACTCCTTGGACATAAGGTAAAACGGCGGTGGATTTAAATTAAGCGACAGGCTCTCTTCTTGGAGTTTTTCGTGCCTTTGTGATCTTCTGTACAAAAGAGGAGGGATATCTGTTAGAAACAAGTGCAGATGACAGATGTTTCTTCTCTCCAGCGATTACTGATGGTTTGGTCACGAGACGTTTAGCCCGGTCGTACAGACACTTCACAATACCGCGCTTTACTGACTGAGGGTGGTGTGAATCATACGCTAGGTACTGATCAGTATGTGTCGGTTTCCTGTAGACACTGGTGGTAAGGCGGCCATCAGGTTCTCTGTAAACTGACGTGTCGAGAAAGGCGATCTTGTTGTTGTTCTCGATCTCCTCTTTCTTAAGATGAGATTGCCTAGTGCAATTGAATATCCGTGCTTTAAGACTGATGATTTTAGAAACACGATCCAGTGAATTTCATTTTGACATGGCCTTTCGTGTTGTAGAAATATTAAACCAAAGACAGCTAATTAAAGATGCATAAACTAGTGTCAAATGGCCATTTTTTATGGGGGAACCCCTAGCTTGGAGGGAATAAACTATTTTGACCTACGTTTTTGCCATGATCTGTCACTCACCAATCCAACATCTGTGCCAAGTTTGAGCGAGATCGGCGATTTTTGAGCTGTATCACCTCCCTTCTGGTTCTGCCTGGTTTCCTCACAGACACACTCTTAACTATTTCGGATGAGGACACTTTCAGTTTGTGTGTCTCCCATGTTTGCTTTTTCGTTTAAGCGTCGGAGCATAACTGAGAGCAAACGCATTAAAGCACCTAGTTTGCGAATGACTTGGAATGCTGAAAAGACCTTAGAAGTGGACCCACTGAGAACTCGCGAGGAAAAGCAACTAGCTACGCAGGATAAACCAACGGAGGAAATGCGTGGTAAAAGGAAGGTAACGCGAAGGTAACCTAGTGTCTAATAGAAGAGCATGGCAGAAACTACAGAGATCGCAGTTAGCAGTAAGCCTACGTTGAACCGGCGATGAAACACACAACGTTTCTTATAGCAGAACTCACGGGATATCCGCGGTAGAACGCACCACAAACGCGACTGATACACAACACGCAGAGACCACGGGGATTGCATGGAGGGGCAAACGCAAGGGGAACTCACGGGAATTACATGGGGAAGGTAGGAGAGTACTCACCGGGAAATCAAGGGGGAAAGCGGGGAATAGTAGCAAGCTGGGGGACTGCACGTGGAAAGCTTTCATAGCCCATCTTGAAGGTCAGTTTAGGCCCCAAGTAAATAATGAAGAGAAATGTTCATTTCTTTGTGCAGCATTGCTTTTTCTAATTTTTGTTTATTAAGTAAAGTGCTGATCTTGATCTTCACGAAGATTCATGTTTAATTTGCTTTCGTTTGGACATGCTTTATTTGTTCGTTTGGTCCATGCTTTTGTTAAGTCCTGGTGATGCTGAGTTACTTCCCCTTTAGGGCCACCTCCATTTAGCTTTAAGTGCTAATGATTCAAAAACGGTTCAGTGAAACCCGGTTTTTTTATTATCGAATTGTGATAAACATGCTAAGATAAGACTTTATTGCAAAGTTTGAACAGAAAAGAAATATGTATATGTGGTTCAGAGCCACCTTAAATTTTCGAAAAGTTAATCACGAGATTATCCGGCTATCAGTTTCATCCAAAGCCAGTGTATCATGGGAACAAAATGATTTATCAATAGGAAACTTTGGCATGGCACAAACAGTTAACTTATTGCAGATGGCACTGGTAATTTCTAACGATTTTCAGATGGCAATATAATGCACACGAGCGAAACTCAGTTTCAATGTGTAGCTAAAGGCATTGCTACGCTAAGAAAATTAAAGTTTAGCTCGCAGTATTTAAGTATTTTATACGTTAAAATTTGAGTCCAAAATCTCACACCACTGCTTGCCTTTTAGCGTATGGTTAACACATAAGTCTGTTTTGGTCAATCATCCCTCCTTTGTCCTTGTTTTACTCAATGGAGTTCAATGTGCACAAACCTCAAGGCTTTGAACGCTCGACTTTGGTCAAGATCCTCCCTTACAGACCGACCAAGCCCGGTGAATAAGAAATATATATTAGGCTTACAAATTGTCAAGATCGCAAAAATCTATCAGCGAAAAGACGTAAACATCTCAAAGCACATTATGTTATTTAAACGTAGGAACCTCATATATACGCAAAATGTATTGGAGAAATCCCGCAAGCAGAAAGAATAGCTGTTAAACAAAGAACACCTGCTTATCCGAGACAGGTTGAAAAACGCGACAAACAACACTTCTGTGAAGTTTTGGCTTGAAACGAAGCTATTTGAAGGCACTAGCTTATAGTTGCATAGAGATTAGCAATTGACCCTGGGTGACTACTGGTATAGCCTGAAAAATAATTTGCAACAAAAAGGCAGTGAAAATTGATTGTTGTAATTATCCTGCCATTTGTCATTTATTCCAAAACCCGACTTCAGAAATAGAGTCATTTTATGGCAGTTGAGGATGAAAGGCAATAGAGACCAAATACATACTATCCAGCTATTGGTGCGCCGGTTTTAAAAAGTTTCACTCTTACAGTCGCTGCGGGTTGTGGACTCGAGGGTTCTTCAAGTCTCTACAAGTTAAACATTCTTTTAAATCTCTTGAAACCAAAATATCACATCCACAACTCTTCCTTAGCAATTAATAGATAACTTGGCAAAAATAGGACATCACTGTCCAAAGATACCGTTCGTTATTCGAATGAGAGAGTCGGAGAGCAATTTGTGCCTTTTTTACCTGGTGCGTTCTTGAATAAGAAGGTATCTCAATTAGGAAAACACCTGCTGAAACAAGACACCACTCCAGTTAATGGAATAGATTTTTCCTTGACTCATATGAAATATTAACGGTTTTTGAGGATAGAAGATCCGATCTGTATTTTTTGAAAAAAAAAAGCATTAGAAAGCATTCACTTATCTTGCTCACGAGATATTTTGGTTTCATGAGTTTTTGAATCATGTTTTTTTTAAAGAACCTTTCAGATGACGACTCGCTACAAATGTTATCATCATCTAGTTCGCTTTATCCCATGGGGAACATAAGGCGTCCACAGATGCCTTCAACCTTTGCCTTTTTATCGGCGGCCGCGTCATTCATTTATTCTGCGTCATTCGTTCAGCACCATGTTTTTGAACACTGGTTAAACTATCCCTATTCTCTTGATAGTCTCGTCTTCATTTTGTATTTTCATGTGCTAATGCTAATGTACTATCTCGCAGTATTTAAATTTCTGCTACCTGTATGTCACCTCAGTCCGAAGATGATATAGAATTATATCGAAATAATACAAGTATACATCAACGATTCCTTGCTTTTGTGGCCTGTATTATAGACACAATGTATTTACTCGGTATCACATTTATTCTCTATCTCTTAAAACTATCAGCAGGTAATGGATTTTGTTTAAATTTAGATGCATGTTTTTAGCATTCCAGTCCTTGTGTATTCGAGTTTTGTAGTGTTTCTAGTCATATGTAGTCTTTGTTTATTTTCATTCAATTTTACAATGTTCTACTTTGCTTTACAATATAGAAAGGACCCTGCGCGCGCTCTGATTGTTCAAAAACCCATGTTTTATCAGAGTATAAAACATTTAAAAAGCGTGTTCTATTGTTTTTCGCCACATTACCTCCATATCATAAAGCAAATGAAGAAGCCTAAGCCGTGTATTACACTGTGATAAAACACTCCGGACATTTGAGAACACTGGAAAAACGTAGAAAACACTCCGGCGCCTGCGGCTCGTGTTTTCTACATTTCCGTCGTGTTCTCAAACGCCCGTCGTGTTTTATCACAGTGTAATGCAAATTTATCCAGTCCCACAGGATGAAAGAAAGCTGTCAAAACTGTATCTCACCTCAAGTTTCCTTACTTACGCATATCTTAAGTCAATTTATTCACACCACCAATAGACACCATTGAAAACTTAGACATTAAGTGAGAGCAATAAACATAAGAAGTCTCAACAAGTCGATTAAGCGCCGTTCCATTTTTAGGTGGATCCACAGCCAAAAGGCTCAATTTATATTTCATCAGGAAACCTACAGCACTAAGCTTTCCGTAGACACTTGGTCCGCTGAGTGGGGAGGCAAAGATTTTTTCAGTCACGGTTCATCAAACAGCAAGGTAGTAATGATACTTTTAAACCCAAAACTTGATTGTAAAATAGAAAAGTGTATTTCAGACAAAAATGGAAAATATATCATTGTGGGCGTATCGGTCAATGATTCGCATTTAATTTTAGCCAACATCTATACAATCCAAATTTTTTAAATCCCTGCACCGCCAGCTGCAAGACTTTTCACAGGAAAATGTTATTATCGGAGGTGACTTTAATTGTGCTTTGTCGGACAAAGACAAAAAGGTGGAAATGCGGTCGCCAAGAAAGCGTTTAAAATTAAGGAAATCGAAGAGTTGTGTACATCTTACAACTTGGTCGATATCTGGCGCCGCTTAAACCCTCTTCTCGAATCGTACACATGGAGAAAGAAGTCTCACAAGAAACAGTGTAGATTAGATTTCTGTAATTTAGATGCGACGTGTAAAATTTTTCATGTGCCCGAAACGGATTTGATTCTGCAATTTCGTTGCACCTTCAGGCCAGATTTAGAAAGCAACCGACCGAGGCCCAGGTTTCTGGAAATTTAATAATTCTCCACTTGAAGATGACAACTTTGTTAACGTCCCACGCAAAAACATAGATTTGTACAAAGTCAAATATGAGAACGTTGACGATAAAGATTGAAATGGGATCTTATAAAAAGGGAGATAAGGGGTTTCACAGTAAAATATGCCAAGACGAAAGCAAAAACACGTAAAAACGAAGAACTGACACTCCAAAATAAAATACTTGCGCTTTAACTAAGTCTGGAAAGAAGTCCTAACAACAACCATGCCAAAAACGAGCTACTCAAAGCAAAATTACGTTTGCAAAAAATCATGCCCTTCATGCATGATCAAGACAAAAGGCGCGATCCTCAGGAGCAAGGTAAAATGGTATGAAGAAGGTGAACGTAACACGAGATATTTTTACAGCTTAGAGAACAGTGCCCAAACCAAAAAAGCCATTGACAATCTGAAAATAACCGATAAAACGTACATTTATGATCAATACACCGAATGCAAATATGGCGGACCGCTCGGTTGGCGCCCGGCACGAGTCGCATGAAAACGAGGCTAGTCAGGCTTTGATGTTTGTTTTTGACACTGCTTCTCCGGAAAAGTCTTGCTTCGTCGTCGATCTGGTCTGTTTTTGTTTCACCCTCCCTATCAGTTGTTGTGTTCCTGAATGCCACCAGAAGGAATTGAAATCTTCCACAGCAGAGAACGTGGTTTTTTTTTAACGTTTCCGTGGTCGCCTCTTAGGGAAAACAGACGAAGGAAAGTAGTTCACGATCGCCGAAGAAACTGTTGAAGTTTGTTCGTTCAGTCTGGAGGATCTTAGAAAATGTGTAAGCGACCGCATTTAGCTCCAAGTCGTTCTCATTTGGCTCAAAGCATTCACTGGATACAACGATGGGGGCAGCTGAAGTTCATTCGCTTGGTTATTACACCGTAGTATTTGTTTCGTGCGATTCCGTGCGAGTGGACGCGAAGTCAAATTCTTCCTTTGAGACAGAGAATGTTTTTCAAGAGGAGCTTTTCTTTACTTTGGGGAAGGTACTGGCCATGTAAATCGTGTTGGAACACCACTAGATACCACATAAACTTGTCATTTAAACGGGCATTTAAACGATTTTTCTAAGATCTTCTAATGTGAAATGTAGCGAACAAACGTTAGTTCCTTGGGCGATCGTGAACTCCTTACCTTCGTCTCAACGAATTGCATTGATCCACTATTTTCCCTAAGCTTAAGAGGCGAACGGTGGAAAATTTATATCCCTTCTCGTGGCGTTCTGAAACACAGCAGCTCGTAGCCACAGCTAAATAAAACAGACCAGATCGACGACGAAGCAAGACTTTTCTGGGGAAACATTGTCAAAACAAAACATCAAAGCCTGACTAGCCTGGCTTTCATGCGACTCGTCCAGGGCGCCGACCAAGTGGTCCGCCATATTTGCATTCGGTGTATTCCCCATCCTAGCCGAGCAAAAACAGTTCTACGAATCAATCTATCAATCCAAAGAGAGTGACGAAGACATCCCCCAGGGGGGTAACTTCCTTAAAGCCGAATTGGTAACACCTTTGTCACTCGAAGATCAAAAACTATGTGACGGGCCAATTACAAATGCCCAATGTCTAAACGCAGTAAAGGATTTCAAAAAAATTCCAGGTACAGACGGTTTCTCAGCTGAATTCTACTAATTTTTCTGGCCCGAGCTGCGAACCGAACTGTTAGCAAGTTTCCACTTCGCCTTTTAGTCTGGCTCTCTGTCGATCGATCAACGGCGTGGGATAATCTCTCTTATTCCCAAAAACAATAAAGACAAATCCATACTTGAAAATACTTGCCAAAGTTATTGCCAAAAGAATATACAAAAACCTTGTCCAAAATCATCAATTTCGATCAAATCGGATATGTAGAAGGCCGCTATATAGGCGAAAACATCAGATTGACTCAAGATGTCATGTTTTTCGCTAAAAGCTTTAATATGCCAGGAATTGCAATTCTTTGGGATTTTCGAAAAGCTTTTGACACAATAAAATGGAACTAATTATTATCCACGCTTAGACTCTTCAGTTTTAGCCCAGATATTCAAAGATGGATGGAAGTCATCTACCACAATGTATCCAGCAGGCAGGCAGCTGTGTCCTAAACAATGGTCACGCTTCACTTTTTTTCAATTGCATCGAGGTGTCAGGCAAGGACGCCCCTTATCGGGCCTTCTTTTTGTAATTGGTATTGAGTTTTTCGCTAGGGCTTTGAAAAGCAACAATGACATCAAAGGCATTGCCGTTGGCGGATGGGAAAATGTCACCCAATTCGCCGATGATATAACGTTGTTTGTTAGCGACCATCAGTTTGCTATCAACCTTTTGAAGGTTCTACGTGAATTTAAACATTTACCCTCGATCCTTGGCAGAATCAAAATAGTGAAAACTCTAGGTTCGTCGAAGCTATAAACACTATATAGCTATATACACCTCTGTGCTCGAGATCTCCGATTCTTACGTCAAAGAAATAAACAAACTAACTTTCAATTTTATATGGGAAGGAAAACCGGCCAAAATAAAAAGAAAGACCATAATAAGTGATATAAGTCAAGGAGGGTTGAAAATGATGGATTTTGAAATCATGAATAAAGCGCTGAAAATTGCTTGGATCAAGCGAATCACCGAACAAGTCCACCCAGCATGGAAAATAATACCAGAGTTCGCCGCTGCCAAATATGCCGGTCAGATCTTTTCTAACAGAATGTCAGTACGATTTCAAACATCTCAGCCTCGACAACCTTCCACCTTTTTACCACACGCTACTTAAGTATTGGCAAGAATACAACGCTGACAAAGTTTCGGAAGACTACTGTATTCAAAACAAAATCATCTGGAATAATAGTTGCATCCTGATCGGAGATCGGCCAGTTTTTTTCAAACCATTAGACAACACCTTCCTCTCACTGGACGAGCTCACTCGCAAAGTACACATCAATATTCCGTTTTCACTGCACTATGGCCTGATCGTTGCCATTCCTACAGAATGGAAGAAAATATTAAATCAAAACAACTTGCGCCAAAACGCCCCTCTTGAAGACCTTCCGTCGACCGGCGTAGCCCACGCTACACTTCCAAGTAACAACGTAAGTCCACCGACATCAGAGAATAGAATTCTTAATTACGGTTTCCCCAAAGAAAGCATCCACAAAGTGTACTCGTTGCCTTTCTTAATAACCAAAGACTCGAAAATAATTTCCTTCCAGTTTAAAATAATACCCCACATTTTACCTTCCAAATCCAGCCTTTTTCAAGCTGGCATTACTGAAAGCGACATTTGTTCCTTATGCGCCACTGAAAAACAAACCATAAACCACCTACTGTACCACTTTATTGTATCCAAGGCTTTCTGGGATAGATTCACCAACTGGTAGTACCAGAAATTTAAACAAGTGGCCATTTTGACTGAATCTAACGTCCTATACGGTTGGCCCAATAACATCAAAAATAAAGAGGCACATAATGTCACTCCTCTTATTGCAAAATTCCATATCTTCTCGACAAGTTCATGAGATGGCAACTTATGTTTTGAAGGCTTTCTTCTTCGCCTCCAAGACAAACTTGATATTTTAAAGCAAAGCTATACCACCCAAAGAAAGCTGCATAAATTCTTGAACATCTGGGGAAAATTACTACAAATTTCACTCCGCTTCGTGCTTTTACTCTCTCTTACTGTAACTCTTTTCTTTAAGCCAGCCGTATTCTTGTTCGTAGCCGTTAATTTTATTGCATAATAAAACATACTGATAATTGCTACCATAATATAAATAGTGTAAGTAAAGTATATAAGTGGTGCAGGCTTATATTTGTAGCACATCTCTTTGTAAGTAATGTAAACAGTGTAGTATTGTTGTGTAAGCATTGTAAGTAGTGTACATGTAAGCTCTGTAAACTGTGTGAGAAGTGTTTGAATAAAAAAACAACAACAAACAAACAAACAAACAAACAAATGGAAATCGTTATTCGACTGAGTTGATTAAAGAAAGCGTCATCGTAACTTTGATGAATATTTCTACTGTATTCACATATTTTCATATATATATATTTTTTTTTGTGGAGGCGGTGACCTCATGGTTAGTGCGCTCGTTTCCGGATCGAGCGGTCCGGGTTCGAGCCCTGGCCGGGGACATTGTGTTGTGTTCTTGGGCAAGACACTTTACTCTCAAGTGGCCAGTCAGTCCGGAGCTTATCCCGGTTTCTATAGCATGAAGCGACTAGGAGTATTTCTACTCCCCCCTGGATGGGATGCTAGTCCATCGCAGGGTTACTCCCAGTATTAAATTCGCCGGTACAAATTTATACACCTGGGTGGAGAGAGGCACTGTGAGAATAAAGTGTCTTCCCCAAGAACACAACACAATGTCCCCGGGGCAGGGCTCGAACTGAGACCGCTCAATCAAGAGATGAGCGCACTAGCCATGAGGCCAACGCACCTCGCACGTCTCGTGTTAAAAGAAATACTTTGACTCACTCTAAAATAAAATTCATCTCTTCGCGTCGCCGTTCTCTTTATCTTTACACAACGTTGGTCTCCTTTATCGATGTCTCCCCGGGAGAAATGGTCAAACAAAGAGTGGTCAGTGTCATCCGGGATACAAGTTGTGAAGTTGTATTTGCGCCGGTGTGGCATGTGGGCAAAAGCGCCAAAAGTGCAAATTTGTCCCAAGACTTTTGTCTATGATTTTAGGCCGACGGAAAATAACTACGGAAAATAAGACACCTAAAACATCAGACAAACTTAACAGCTTTATGCGTCTGGAGGAAGCAAGACTTTTGAAAATAGACGCATTGTTCGTTTAAGACATAATTCGTCTAGGTAAATACGAAACTCATAAACCAAACGAACTTATCTGCGGACTTGTTAACAAGCTCAACTTGTTAAATTTGACAAAAAAAAAAAAAAAACTCGCCAAAGTTTTTTTTCTTTTATCATCGCTTAATGTTAGACACGTTGCATTTCTTATTCGTCTTCCTGGTTGAATACGTCCATCTTTGACAACATTGTACGTTCTTTTGTATTCCCATAAGCCTGCTCTTTGGTGTACGGACGGGACTCAAGAGACTCCAGAGGAGTACTGGATCGACCATGAGAGAAATCGAAACCCTTTAAAGGTCTTCTGTGACATGACAACCGACGGAGATAAGTTGTGGTGATGATATCAAACAAAATGGTAAAATCTATGATTTGAACAATTTGAAAACTGCTGAGGAACACCCAGTAATAGGGATTTTAAGTAACCACCACGGCAATGGCGAGGACGACGTCGATTGAAAAAAAAATTTTTTTAGTTTACCCAAGAATCTCGCGGTACTCTTAGATTATTTACTTTGCTTATAACTGTCAAAATTATCACGAAATCGAATCTGAGACACAGCGATAAATTTAAGATGAAAATTTAAAAGAAATTGCCGCCTAGCTCACGTTCTCCACACAACGCAGGATTTGGTCATTTAACATTGTTGTTTTGCAGAGGACGGCAAAGAAATGTACCGGGAATTATAACGCACATGCACAGCCTTTCTTTAGCGACGTTGCCGTTGCCCTCGTGGTTTTCTTAAACTTCCTAACATTTCAGTCAACGTCAGTCAATGAACGTCGTGTAAAAAAATAAATTCAATATTGATGTTCTTTGTTTCCGTTAGCAGAGTACTGATTTTCTCCAGCTGGTTGTCAGAGTTTAATTTGATCACATGATGAACGCTTAACTCTACCTGACCTTAACATGAACTTAATCTGATTTCAGGAGGCTGGCTTCTTGTCTCTAATGTCCTGATTGACTGCTCATCTTCTCGACCGATCTTCGTACAAAGGAATCACCAGATACCGTAGCAACAAGATGTTTCTCTCAAAAAGCGCCATGAAAGAGTTCAGAACACACGTGCCTTTCACTCAACTGAGATTCCACTGCAGTAAACAACAGGGACGTACGTTCCACGTGACCACGGTCACTAACAGCTCTGGTGAAGCTGCGGTCCAGCACTTCAGCGGTCCGGCAGATGTCCAGCCAGACGCCTGTGGCTTGTTTGTTAGAATGGAAAATGACAAATCGAGATCAGCAGGAGATTGCGGTAGGTGGGGATTTGATAATGCGTATCAGGTTGGCAAATGGGGACACCATAAAGACCAAGAACGGTTGTACGACCACGCTGCTTTTGTTGAATATTCATATCACTGGCTGCTGGTTCTTGGTGGCTCAAGATGGCAATGTGATGACTACCTAGTTGGAGTGTCTCCTGGGGATTTCTGGAGAGTGTTCGTTAAGACCTATGTAAACTTATTGCCTAGATCGCGCCCAAACCTAGATCGATAGATTGCTATGGGGTCGTTTATACTAAAACTAAATATCTGTAGACTATGACTACAAAATCTACAATAGAAAAAAACCACAATAAAAATCTAAAAACAAAGTATATACAAACTCTTCAAATCTAAAACTATAAGTTGATGGAGTTATCACCTTAGGTCCGGTAATCTCTGCTTAAATACCGACCTAACTGAGACTATATGTTAATGTAACAGTATTTGATAAAAAGCGCTTCACTTTTCAGTCAGTCACTAGATTTCCACAAAAGTTTGTAAAGGATGTTCTACGTGAGTTTGTTTAGTACTCTCCAAGCTGAATTTTACCCGTCCACCCTAAAACGCTCGAAAGCGCTGATACGCTAAGAGAAAACACTGCAACAGTCATTTTCTAATCAGATGTGACGTCAGCGTTTTTGAAAGCGTCAGCATTTTTCGCTTCTCGGGCAAATATTTGTTTTATGAACATGAAATTTCCGCGGGGCAACTATTAACCAATAGTTCCTCGACAGAACACTCTATTGTTTAAATAGAAATTTCGAGCTTATAATCTAATTGTTTAATATAAATGTAGAAGATAGGTGATAATACATAAGTGTGGTCCACAGGGCATGAGAAAGATAACCATTTACAGCTCTGTGTCCCCTAAGGCGCCCCCTCCTCCACTTTTAAAACAAGGCTACCAACAATTCCAGAAACTTCTTTACTTGCTATCTCGGCCCCATGCACTCTATTCCGCCATAGCTTCAAGCACAAAAAGATTTTTTTTTTTTTGGCTGTCAACGCTTATTCCCCAACACTTTTAGATATCTGTTCATTAGCCTCAAGCCCGGGGGGTGGGGGGTGGGGGTACTCCCTTATATGGGCTATATAGGTATGTGCGGCCCCAAAGGGTATGGCTTTTCAGCTGTTTTGGTCATAAATAGGATATCAATTTTAGTTCAGTTTGGTCATTTTGGTCATAAATAGGGTGTGGTTTTTGCACTCTAGCCTTGATATGGGTATGTTTTTAAAAAGAAGCCACTTTTTCGTCATTATCGAAAAGAAAATCAACAAAAGCCCTTCACAAACTATGTTTACGGTAATTTAACATTGGTCTGAACTAGGGAACGTATTATAACGCAGTCTGAAACAGGGCTTTGATTTAAGGGGTTAGGTCATAAATAGCGCTGGGTTTCGAATTTTTGGTCAGGTCATAAATAGGGTAGAGAATGTCGCAGATTTTGGTCATAAATAGGGTAAGGGTTTTGGGAAGCGGGCCGCACACCCCCACCCGACTTTTCTGGGAGTAAACCCCCTCCGGGGCCTCAAGTAACCAACGATATTCCTTTAGCAGAAATAGACATATTGATCTACTAAAAGATAAAACCTTTGGGATAAATGAAGTTGTACGTTATTGTGAATGAATATACATAAAAAATATATTCACATACGGAGTACTTACAAAAAAGGCGATATTTCTTCCAACTACTCAAGTGTTAAAAAAGCGCTTCCTAAGAATTTTACGGATTCTGGACAATTCCGCCTTTGCTTTTAGAAACAACACTGAGCGTTTTTGGACGAGCCTGGCCTGACCAGTCTCAAGCTTAAGGCCTTTCTTATATCGAGAAACCTTGCCCTTCTCTCCCGAGCCATTTTTCACTAAATCTTGGTATACTTCTTAGCCGTTCTCTGAAAAAAAAAAAACAACAACAAAAAAAGACAACATGAAATGACCAAATTTACATAGTCTGAAAAAGGTGAGCCACAACTTTATATTTCGAATTTAACTCCGTCTCATACATTCAGATTTGAGATAGCTCTGACGGTAATAGACAAATTGAATAACACTGGTGTATCCCGAGATTTGGAGGTTTTATAATTCAATTTTCAACCGACGTTGTCCTCGACGTGGTTGCTTAAACTCCCTGAAAGGCCTATAAAGGGTAAAGGTAAAGTCTACATACAAGCTTTAAGTGCCCCATCAGGCCACCCTATCCTGGTGTCTGTAGCATAACCATTTATACACCTGGGTTGAGAGAGGCACTGTGAGAGTAAAGTGTCTTGCCCAAGAACACAACACAATGTCCCCGGCCAGGGCTCGAACCTGGACCGCTCGATTCGGAGTCGAGCGCAATAACCATAAGGCTACCGCGTCTCTCACTTAAAAGGACTCTATGGGGGATAAATATCCTTACTCTTTATCGTCTCTTGTCTTGTTTAGATACATCAAACACATGCAACAACAACAAAAACAACAACAACAACAACAAATTACACATTCAATTTAGAGTAAGTGCTCAGTATTTCGTTTTGCTGCAGATATAACCATACACAGCAATGTTTTGCAGTGTGAGTGATCCTATAACCTGTACTGAAGCATTTGTACCTCAGATAAAATAGCGATGAGCGTTTCGGGGTTGAAATTACACTGACATTAGATGTTGGTTACGCCATGAATCGTTACAGCACCACAAATGCATATAGGGTATTTTTTTTTAAAAAGGCTATGATTGCAAACAAGCAAACAATTGAACAACAAGAATCACATAAAGAGGTTAAAAAAAAAAAAAAAAAAAAAATCAAATCAAATAAAATAAATAAATATATGAAAAATAAAAAATCTGTATTAACCCAAGGGTGCTGCAGCTAGACTAGCGAAAGTAAAAATATTCACTCATGCCATTAAATGGAAAACATGTTACTTGCAATTAACGTCAAAAACCATGACAACATTTGAGCGAGCACATATATATTCCTCTTCTTGCAGCATACGAGTGATAAGACAATGAGCACGTACCATAGAAGTTGTTCAAATGAAATATATAAAATGAAAAACTAAAAATGTCAAAAAAATAAACAAATAAATAAATGTTTCTGATGGGTGCTAGTGCTTGATGGGTGCTAACTCGCTTGAGTTCGACCATTGGAAAAAGACAAAGATACCTTATATCTTGCAAGGCTCGCATGTTCTTCCAGAGAGAATAATAGCGGAAAAAATTGCGCGGCATCTTTCAGATATATTCACATATCCGAAAAGTAGCGCGCAATGTTCTCTTGAGCGTGGTTTGTTACACAAAGACGTTTTATTCGTGCTTTTTGTTTTGTTATTTCAGCGAAGAAAAGGCGCCTCGCTTGAGAAAAACTTGAACCTAAAGTAGCGGAAGAGTCGCCAAATTTATGTCTAGAATTTTTAATAACAACTTCCTAGCAATTGCGAAATAATTACGGTGTGTAACGCGTCTGGGCGAATCACGTACGAGAAAAAGGTATTCGAACAAGAATATTGCGCGAAATTGTATCTTAGTCAATGTTTGTTTTGGAAGAGCGAATCGCAGAACAAAGAAAAAGGTCTAGGAGGCGAAGGAAGCAACCATACACCCAACGCCTTCACAACCTCGTTACAAGAATGAATAGTTGAATGTAGTAAATAAAGTCTAGTTTACAAACAATAAATGCTACTGCAGTTAAACTAGTTTGAATAATTACTTGACAAGCCATTCGTAACCAACCAAATGGAAACAGGATGTTGTTTGAAATTAAAGGATTCTTGAGTCACGACTTCGGCGCTAAAACGTTCAGACAAGGCTACTGTGTTTTCTTTTTTCCTTTCCTGTAAAATACCAAAACCGAGGGCGAGAAAGTCGAGATCGCCTCCTGCGGGGGGGCCAAGCAGTCGGAAGCGGCCAAAACAAAAGACCCGGATGATAATTAAGACGTTCCTCGCCTAAACGGAGGAGGCAATAAATATCTCGTCACGTACTCAGTACAGCCTTTTAAGGCTAAAACACCTCCATGTTTATGCTACCACAAAGGAAAGGAGGAAACTCGCCAAGATGTTTGTGCGACAATTTTTTTATTCAGCCGTATATTGAGTGAAAGCGTCTGACTGACTGAGGCTTCACTAAAAGTTACTTAATGGCCTTTGCGTGGAAAGTTCTCGCCAATTCAGATTTTTAACGTCAGATTTTTTGTCTAAGTCGAGAAACCTAAATCCCGCTAAAGTGTTTGCGTAGGACCAGGTGAATCTCTTTCAATCCAAAATTGCCTGCCAAAAGAAATCGAAACAAAACGGTTTACAATGCCAAACTCATTAAGCAAAAGTGCCTTGCATTATACCGAATAATAAGACAACGTCAAGCGTTTCATTCATTTGTTTTTTGGTGCATACACGAGTAAATTAACAGTGTATTTATAAACCTCTGCGTCTATAATTAAAACGTAGTTTTCAGCTTTTGAGTCAGAGATAAATCCCTTTTGGAAACAGGTGTCTTGCGGCAATTAAGCGAGCGCCAATTGCCAGTTCCAACAAAATCAGCGGGAGAATTGGCGACACGCCTGTTTGTGTTTGGATTTAAATTATTGAAACTTTTCTCCGTCAAATTTGTTTACTTTTTTGTTCTAATAAGACGCTTGTAGAGGCGTTATTGATGTTTTAATGCATATCGCGTGGTATTTATTCAGCCTATAAAGTCCATGAACTCATGCGGTAATCCCAGTTGCCTTTATGGATGCGTTTATGTGGGACAAAAATTAGCAAAGCAATGTTTCTTTGGGCCTCGATGTTAATGGCGGTGGTTCTTACCACAGGTGAGATATTTTTGTCAAGCTTTTTAAACTGCCAAGTGAATTTCTTTCTTTCTTTTTTTCTTGCTTCCAACAATTTTTCTTCTTTTTTGATACTCTCCAAAAATATTACCTTCGCCAAAAAAGTGCGCGCTGCGGCAAAATAACGCGAAATCCACTGAGTTATGTCTTGCGGGGCCGCACGAGTAAGTAATCTTAATTGTTAAGAACTAAGTTTTGAGTTTTCTTCCTGTCTTTAATTCTCTAAGTTCCTTCCTTATTTTCCGTTTAAAATTCACTTTTAGACAATGTTTGTAGAATTCTTCAAACGGAAGCCATTTGAAATTCCAATTTTAAGACAACAGTGATTTTCATTATGGCTGGTCACTCTAAAAGTTAACGGAAAAAAAGAAACAACATTGCGCGTTGAGTTTCCCATTTTGTTTCGCAATTCCTCCTCAGCCGAATCGCACTCTTTAACTTTAATGTTGAGCGAGCAAAGAAGTCGATGCATATGCATATCTTGGATTACTATGGCTTCAAACAAATAAAACTTGAAATCATTGGCAAATTGAAACTTATAAAATCACATAATTTCTAAATTTGCAAACTAAGTGTAGCGTGAAAAATGCAGATTCTTTTTGATTTCCATATGTATTTTCTTTTGCATCCAGTGTGATATAACCTTAGTATGTTAACTGCCCCGGGTTATGGCCGAAAAGAAACACACTTTACCGAAGGCCAAATTTAAAAACGTACGAATGTATATGTACGTAAGAAATGAAAATCTTGCCGGGAGACAATTTTATTTTTGGAGTTAGAAAGCTACTTAATATCAGTCAAAAATTGAGATAGGAAGAACATGCCCTCGGGGCCTTTTTAGCTAAAACAAAACAAACAATTTAAAGTTCGCCTGACCAATGACGTGCTTGAGTTTTTAAACAAGAAAATTATATAATAGTACAATCAGAATAAAAATCAAAACGATGACGTCAGAAACAAGGACACAATAATTTGGGCTGTTTTAAAGCTTATTATTATATCCAAAACAGAAAACACTTTTTTGCATATGCACCTAAGCGTAATCTAAACAATATTGCATGAATTAATATGCAAGACCGGACGACGCAGCACGTATGTTTTTCGTCAGCTTTCACTGTTTCAAAGGCATCGACGGTATAATAACTTTGAAAACAAGTGTTGTTTTATTTGAAGTTTGTATCATCAATTTTGTGCTGCTACAAAATGAGCAACAAGAAATATTGCAGATACTCCTTAAACGTCAAAACATCTTTGTTGAGTCGCGTTTAATGCTGTTTGAGCAGTTTTTACTTCATTTATATTTATCGGGATTTCCATTTTGGTCTAATCCAGAAAAAGCATTTTCACACTTGTATCAGGGGTTACATCAAACACTTTTCGGGAAAATTAAAACCTTCTTAAAAATATCGCGGATCCGTTCCATGATTGATCATGATAATATAGGATATAGCGTTCTCTGGTAAAAAGTATTTTAAAAACATAAGCTTTCGACATTTTATCACAAATTTTTATCCGTCGAAGACAGTAGACCGGCTGTCGAAAGCCTATGTTTTTTAATACTTTTTACCATAGAACGCTATATCCTGTATTAAGAGCTTCTTGTCCGTGATCACGGGCGTTTGGATTCTCGGTTGTTATTCATCCATTTACTAAAGATTAGATCTCCTGACTTAAAAGAGTAAGATCCATTTGCTAATTATTCCTTTTCCACCTTAAAATAAAGTGCCTGATACACACTTCTGCAAGAAATAAACAAAAAGAACAAAAAAGTACTGTGAATTCTTTAAAATGAACAACCGCTTTCTTATAGAACGACGTTCCTCTATAAGGCAAAAAGATTATGAGCTCAAGATTTCTATCGCGTGATAGTTAACCGACTATCACGCATAGAAATCGAGAGCGAATAATCTAACTGTGTTAGCATAAATCTACTAGTCGTTCAAGACTTTATCTAAATCCTCTTCACAGACTCTTCGAAAACGCCAAGAAGCGGCTGTCGTTTTGTTAACAAGGGCACACTGCTACGCTACTCAATATCTATCACAGATTATAGTTCCCACTATATTTTCTCCGATTCTTATAGTATAAATCTACTAGTCGTTCAAAACTTCATCCAAATCCTCTTCACAGACACTCCGAAAACGCCAAGAAGCGGCCGTCAATTTGCTAACAAGAGAACACTGCTGCGCTACTCACTATCTATCACAGAAAAGATAGTGAGTAGCGTAGCGAATCAGAGAACGGCATCAGTGATAGAACGCTAGAAGATTTATACCAATGACACATAGTACAGCAGCAACTTGACAAATCCAAATAATTAAGCTCAGTCTAAATTTAATCAGAAAGAGCCTCAGACGTTTTTATTGCTCCTGGTCTCGAGATTTGGCAGGAAGTATGCTTTAACCCCTCTTAAGGAGAAAAAGAGACACAAAATACAAGTGAGAGAATTTAGCAAAAACATCTTAACACTTGGTCTTCGGGCCAGCGGGGGAAAACACGTAGCGGCAGGGGCAAGCGCGGGAAAAGTGACGTATGTTGCTAAATCGCGATTGGCTTTGGTGTCGTACCTTATGACGTATAGCAAACTGATTGGTTGGAGTACCTTGTGCGAGACAACCAGACATTTAAGCATATAAAATGTAAATAAAGCTGACACTAATTCCTATCGAATTCTACTGACTCAAACTTGAAATTAAATAGTCCCTTTTTTTGAGATAATCAAACACAATACAGGATTAAAATGTCCTACTTTTTCCAGGATCTTGTCTGGCGGATGCCATCTCGGTAAGGATAGATGTACATCCGCTGAACAAAAGTTTTAATCCGGGAGACAACGTGACCCTGACCTGCCTGGTGGAACATGGCGGCCCTGCTGACGTCATTCTTTGGTATAAAGATGATCAGCCAGTCAGCGCTAACATTTATTCCAACTCGTCACAGTTGGCAGAGATATCGCTGTTGAATGTCACTAAGAGCGACGCTGGAAGATACAATTGCACGGTGTGGAAAAGACAAGTCAAGCACACGGATTTTATAGATCTTCATATCAACGGTAAAAACAATTCTAATGATCACTGGGACTCAGGATGCAGGGAAATAAACCTTGAAATTACATCGGCCTGACCGAATAAATAAGATTTTCCTGTAGTTTTATCTTACCGAGTTTAACATTAAGGGGCTTAAAGCATTGAAAATGCGACGCAAAAGAAAACGATTAGCGAAAAAAAAAAAGAAGTGGAATTTAAATTTTACTTGTAAAATAGACAATTTACGCTTTCAAAAGTGATACGCGGAATTTGTGAATTTTGCTATGCTCTTTTACAGAAGTTGCCTAAGAAATATATTGCTTTTTTTAAGCGCACTTACAGGGCTATTGTTTTGGTTATTACAAAAAAAAACAACATTGGCGACGTTTTGCCGGCATTATCGTGGTTGTCTGCTTGAGCTCCTTACTGTAGGATTAAGATGAAGTTGCTTAGTTTGTAATAAAGAAGCCAAACCCTTTACCTGAAATCACAATTAAAAACGGAACTAGCTACTTAAGAGAGTAAGTTAAAAGCAGCTGGACACAATGTAATTTTCTTCACTAAATTACATTATTGGGAAACAAGTATGCAATATGGAACAAATTTCTGGACAATGTTAAGACTACTAAGACCATTATTTCCAATAATTTTGCAGTTTACTTCAATTGCGTTTGTTAAGAAATTTATTCCTAATCCATGGCTTATTTGCTTGCTATAAGTAGATAGCGAGGAAACAATAGCTTAGTATTTGAAGTTTTTCATGACGCCAAAAGCCGGCTACATTAATCAAAATCTGCTCTTTTGTTTCCAAAAGAAGAACTTATTGAATTTATATCGTGGAGTCTGAGCTACTTAAAGAAAGCGTTAAAGATTCAGGCTTCAACGAGATCTTTTAAATGCCGGCGCAAATGCCATATGCCATGGAACCCAAATGAAAATTTTAACCCGATGTCACGTTTTCCGAATTTTTCATTCAGACAAAAAAGATAGACTCACCGCTCCATTTGTCATGCCAAGCTCAGTAAATATGCGAAATATGGCAGTTTCATGAGAATTTATCGAAGCCTTACAAAAATATGCACCCCAACTTGGCAATTTATACAGAGAAATGTATGCCAGGGTGTCATATTTTCATGAGTTTGCAACAGATTCTTATAAAATTCGCACATTTACTTAATTCGGCATGGTAAATTGACCTATAAAGGTGGTCTTTTTTGTTTATGTGAAAATTACGAAAAAACAGACTGTTGATTTTGCGTGAGATCGATCGTGTTTCACAGATTTTAGGCAGATAGTTAAATAAAAAACAAGATAGGAAGATTTCTTTTGGCTCTTCAAATCTTTTACCTTCAGACAAGATAGATACCTGAGAAAACATCATTTCATTGTGAACAACAACGACAAAATAATTCGGAACAACTAAGTGTAACCTTTTTGTTTTCTCCTCTTTCGTCAAGCTGCGCCTACAATAAAACCTTTAGAAGACGAGGTGGGTGCCTTAAGAAACAAAGATAAGGAAATAGTCTGCGAGGCTGACGGGTGGCCGCCACCTTTGATTAAATGGAAACGAGAGAACGATGAAATTAAAGACGGAGGGGATTACAGCCTCAAAGCACTTCCCAAGCAGAACCAGGTGATATTGATTATCAGGTCATTTGATGACAGTCACGAGGGTGCCTACACGTGCGAAGCCAGCAATGCGTTTGGAAAAACAAATCAAATCGTTCATCTCTTCACCTTTGGTACGTTTTAAATAAATATTGCATTTTTTTATTGACTTTTTAAGAATATAAATTGTTTGCGTTTGCCGAGCTTTGCGACTGAACACAAATAAGTGTTAACCCGGTTAATTATTATTGTCATTTGTTGACTCGCATGCTTACCTAATTGAGCAGTTTGTACTGACTGCTCAATTCTAGTCTGGCTGTTAGTTATTACTATTTGGTATACATCTCCTAGCGTTCTACAACGAATGCCGCTCTCTGGTACGCTACCCACTATTTATTTTGTTGTAGATTGTGAGTAGCCTAGCAGTGTGCCGTTGTTAACAAAAGTAACGGCCGCTTCTTTGCGTTTTCGAAGTGCATGTCTCTGAAGAGGATTAACATAAATTTTGGAACGACTACTAGACCTGTAATCGCACCTCACGCCTCTTTTCTCTCTCTTATCAGAGCAACCAGTCAAACCCCGAGGTCCACAGATAATTGTGAATTCCCATCACGTGATCGCCAGTGCCGGATCGAACGTCACCCTAATGTGCGACATTCTTAACGTTCGCCATTATTACGCCGTTTGGCTGTGGACATTCAATGGGAATTCAACCATACTTGATGAAAGGATTCCCAGTCCATACTATTCGCAGACTGCGGTGAAATTTGATGACCACCGCATGACTATGGTGCTAGACGTTATCAACGCTTCTGAAAGACACAGTGGGTTATACGAATGTAGCATTTTTGAGTTGGTGTGGTTGGAGAAGAATAACATCACTTTGATCGTTGACGAAAAAGGTAACCGCGGGCGGGTATTTTTGGACTCATTCTACCCGAGATTACTGATAATATACTCACGACGTATGATCATATCTTTACGATATGAACCAGCACTTTTATGGAGATGTGGCTACCAAAGCCTTCTGGGGGACTTTTTAAACTTTCCAAATGTTATATGTAACATATCAAACACGCGAAACTATGTTTTACCACGTTTCCATAATCGAGAAAATACCATAAACTACAACGCAGAGAGCAGTGTTTTTGGCGAAATTAGAGGTGATTGCAGATGAGGTAAAACACTTTTTCGAGTGCTTGATAAACCCGTCTCAATCAAAGCTAAAACTAAGAGGAAAACCGAGAAATAAAATCATAAACTCAGCGCTAGTCAAGTTCAGGTATTTCAACAACATCACGGTTATGGTTTCTTTTGTTTAGAAGTCATGAACTATTAATGCTTTGAGAAACATGTCTAACTTGCATATAAGGTATGTACGGCCCCGCAAATGATCTCGGCCCGCAAATGATCCCCGTACCGCAAATGATCCCCAAATTGTACCGCAAATGATCCCGAGACCGGAACTGATTCCACTGCAAAAAGTTAGGAATGGCGTGGACTCCATGAAAAGTGAACATACTGTGTTATCATACATCTCAGGCCCGGACTCAATAAAGTCATTCAGGGAAGGATCCAGCTAAACTGCAAACTTCAAACACAGGATTTCGTAACGTTGGATATCATTTTTAAAGTTGTGAAATTAGCATTCAAATCGTTCATACCGCACATTTTCGTGCGTTTCATATAGCACCCGTTATGTCAAAATATTGTATTATTACTGTGAAACTCAGAAAACCGTGAATACCAGAAATATTTGGGGACTGTTTTTGTGTGGCAAGGAAAAAGCCAATTAAGCGTGAGAAAACTAAATCACAAACACCAGCGGTAATAGGTCACGTTCGATATATCAGTGTTCTAACATGGCTCCGAGGCTTTCAGGACAAACGTCTATGTTTGGTGGTGTTTTCTTTGTATCCAAGTCTCTTTTGGGACTTGAAAGACAAAAGAAACTTAAAAAATTTGCAATTTTGACCCGAAAGGCTCGGATCGATGTTAGAATATTGATATATCGAACGTGGCCTATTGGTTGTGGTTTTGCATAAATTTAAAATCCACTGTCCAAATTCCTGAGTCCTCACATTTCCAAATTTTATGGCGAGGCGACCATTATGGTTCCGGGATCATTTATGGTACAAAATGGGGATCATTTCCGGTCCTGGGATCATTTGCGATACAATTTGGGGATCATTTGCGGTACAATTTGGGGATCATTTGCGGTACAATTTGGGGATGATTTACGGTACAATTTGGGGATCATTTACGTTACGAGGATCATCTGCGGGCCGGGATCATTTGCGGGGCTGTACAGATATAGAAAGCCGAAATCTTGGATTAGCTGTACTGCTCCCATGAAAACCCGCAATGATTGGACCTCAGTTTTACCTTTACTACATTGACACGACTTTATACGACTAACAAAGACCTATTTTTTTAGAGTATGTCACATACTACTCTAACACATAAACGAGGCTGTCTTCGGAGACAAAACGTGCACGATTTTTTAGATGGACATAGAAAAGGGTTTTTTTTTCTCACGTTTGTTATTTCAGATTTTAATCGATTAATTTTTGATACTCTCAGATAATGTTCAAAACATTTCTACCAACTTGGAAACGGTGCGGGCAGCGGCGAACACCCAAGTCCAGCTCAAGTGCATAACATCGTACTCAAAGTTCCTTGAAGCTGAAACGTTTTGGATGTTCCAAGGCGATGAGTTAAACGAGACAGATTCACGCTACAAAACCGAGACATACAAGTTAAACAGCTCGGAGCTCACACGCGAGGAACAAATGTCTTTGTGGATCAGCATCGTTTCCGATCCAGATTTTGGCCGTTACACCTGTGCATTGAATACGTCCATGGGATTGTCTTCGGCAACGATTGTCCTTGCTCAGATGAAATCAAAAACGGGTAAGTAAATCTTTAATTTTCTGGCCTAGATTGTTTTTTATGTTGTTTTTTATACTTACTGCAGTATCTACAGTTTATACTTTTGTGCTGTTTTTTATACTTACTGCACAAGATCCTTATTATTATAACACTTCAATACAATCCTGAGCAGGAAGTATCAGAAACCTTTTTAGGCTTATCTAGGAGACTCCCTTTACTACCTGATATGACAAGTCTGGCGGTCTTTGATTTACAGATCCTGTACATTGATTTATAGATTCATGTTTATGTAACATTGGTATTGAATATACGTCTATAAACTATTCGTGAGAATATAGTTTTTTAATTTTCGCTTAAAAGTTGATTTACACTGGATATTTTTTAGATCACTTGGTGAGCTGTTGTATATATCAATTCCTTTAAAACTAATGCTTAATTTTCTGAGGGTTTTTTGATACAAGGCTTATGTATTTTTTTTTTGTTCGAAAGGTGGATAACGCTATCCACCGGATAAATCACTATTCAGTGAATAGCGTGGTTTGTGTTGTTAACAGTGATCCACTGGATGGCGATTTATCTAGTGGATAGCATTATCCAACCTTCGAACAACTGGGGCCTGAAACAACATCAGTAAACGTAATTTTCTGCGCTCGGAATACTCGATGAGACACAAGGATATGATGTTGTAGGAGACCTTTGCAGTCGATAACTCGAGAAAAGGAATCGTTGACATTCACAGTCTTAAAGGTCTTCGTGGAAAATACCACCAAAATCCTATTGTTCCAAGTTTTTCTCGCCTTAGATTCATTTTCTGTTGTTTTCTAGTTTACCAAATCCTGACAATGTCAAATCATGATCTTACTCCCCGCTCAGGTATCAAAACGTTTTGTAATATCGAACGTGGAAAGAGTTTCTGGATTGCACGCCAAATCTCTTGAAACAATTTTGAAATATTTTTTGCTTCCGATGGAGTGGTTGTTTGTGATCAACAAACCAAGAAATCACTCATTCCTAGTCACAAACAAACAAACAAACAAACAAACAAACAATAACAACAATAACAACAGCCGCCAAACCATAGAGACTGTTGATAGCCCACGAGTGATCCCAAAACAGCAATAGATTATTGAACCATGAAGAATAAATAGTTTATATAGCACAATTATCTTACATTCGCCTCTAGTTTTCTAATGAAGATAAAGGAGGCGTTGTACACTGAATGGGAGAATCCAACTCTAAAGGAACAGCTAAAGCAGTTCGATTTATCTCTTTCTTTTCAATTCCTACTTTTTTGTGTTCGTTTTTGTTTTGCTGGTGGTTTGAATTCTTTTATTCCTAAGTCACTCTGAGTACTATTTCTATTCTTTGTTTCTGGTGTATTTCAAAAACTGGCAACGTGGATTTTACGACGTAAGTTTATAACGTAATTATACAATAAAATTCTCTCTTCTCCGCATCTGCAGAGGTTCGAAACGTTCGTTTTTAAAAGTCACTGTGCGAGATGAGTGCAGGCGTCAAGTCGAATGGATCGATCGAACCCTGCGCCTTCACTCATATCGTTCAGCGGGTTCTCCCCACCCATGAAAACCCCTTCGAGCCCCCCTCGGAGGAGAGAGGGGTTGATTTTTCTCATATGATCTTTTTTTTCTTTCCATAGACTATTCATCTGGGGACACGGAAGAAAACGACTCAACTGTGTTAATTATTCTTTTTCCTGTTCTGGCTGGAGGATTGTTGTTGGCCTTGACTGCAGCGGTGTTCATTCGAAAGTTGCTGAAAAAAAGACATGAATGGAAACCTGAAGGTTTGCTGATTAATCATCCGTAATACGTAATGCTAACTGACCGAAAATGACCCCCTAACGTGAAGAAAAAAATGTTTAAATATAATTTCTAAAGCAAGTCTAAAACTAGACATCATAAGCATATGTGATTGACTAATCGCTGTGAAAATTTCTCCGTCCATTTTCCTGGGTGCATTGGACACAGTTGAATGTCTTTTTTCCGATCACAGCAATAAGCCGTAGATTAAGTTAAATAGTAACTGTTAATGAAGATTCTTGTCGCTAGGTAGTTGTCAGCTGTGTGTAAGTCAAACGAGTTGTGTTTATAATTCATTAAAGCATATTATTTCATGGAAAGCGCGGTTATGTTCTTGAGTAGTTTGATGCGACTGAGGAACAAGTGAGATGCGAGCGAGGTACGAAGAGGATACGAGTAAGGTGCGAGTGAGATATGAGCAGGATACGATCGAGGAACGAGGGATTTACGAGTACGAGACGGAAGCGGTACGATCGAGGTAAGAGGGACGTACGATCGGGCTGCGAGCGAGATACGAATAAGCTACGATCGAGGTACGAGAGACGTACGAGCGAGGTACGAGCAAGGTACGACTAAGCAAAGAGCGAGGTAAGAGTGAAGTACGAGACAAGCGAGATACAGCTGCATGAGGGACGAGCGAGGAACGAATGTAAAACTAGGAAAGTACCAGTGTGGAGAAAACGAGATACCAGGCAGAGCAGAAAGCGAGGTACGAGGGAGGAGCGAAGAGAAGAATGATTCGGAAAAAAGGTAAGAGTGAGCGAACGCGGTACCACTGAGATACGATGAAGACTGAGTGAGACACAAGAGAAGAACTTGATGGGTGAGGTTCGATGAGAAAGTTTCGGGTTAGAAGAAATTTAAGATACAAACTTCGTACGACGGACATCGTCACCATCGCCATAATAAACTTTAATTATCCTCAAATTTACAGAGTAGCATTGCTGCTAATTTCTTTGAGCTACCTAATGTTACAAATTAAAAGTAATGAAAGAAATACTAGAAAGCAGACAAATTCATGCACTATTTCAGGACAAAATTAATTTGCGGTAGGCGTTGAAATCTATGACAGTGTAATATTTATTTTGAAGTCCGTTCCAGGATTTGACCGCCTGGTAACGAAAAGCAAGTAAGACCACAAGTATTAATGTTAATGGGTACGAGGGGAAAATGGGCGAGAGGTTAGTCAGCAGCTAAATCTAGCAAATAAGAAAAGATAGAACGATGTTCAACGATGTTCACTGGTGATCACTCACCAAGCACCATCATGAGACCTAACGACTGTGACCTAAAGGTTGAAGAATCAGGTAGGGATAGGTGGGTAGTTGGTTGAGTGGGTATGTTAGTGGGGAAGAAAGGGTTCGCTGAACATTGTCCATACGAAACACAACTTCCACATTTCGTTTGCAGAGACAGCAAGTGACGGAGAGATCAAATATGACGTCTTTGTGACATTCAGCAGCAAAGACAGCCAGTGGGTAACGAGCAACCTGACCCCTCTCTTGGAAAGGAATCGACTCAAGTATTGCATCCACAGCCGAGACTTCGAGCTAGGAAGAGCCCTGGTCGATAACATGGCCGAAAGCGTGTACTCAAGCCGTAAAGTTCTAGCAGTAATGTCCAAGAACTACATGGACAGCAAGTTCTGCAGAGGCGAGCTGGACATGGCATTGCACCGAAGTAGGGGTGCCCACAAAGGTTCCTTGCTGATCGTTAGAATTGACGGGATCAAGAAAAAGAAACTGCCCAAGGCACTGAGGGAACAGACATTTGTGGATTATCACAGCGACAAGGAACGAACCAGTTGGGAGAAGAAGTTGTTGCGATTTCTTGTTGAAACTGAAGTTGACCAAAGTCGATACGTCACCAAACTCTAAGCCGGTTTATCTCTTCGGTAGTTATGACGAAGTCTATAGTGAAGTTGAGGCTTAAAGGCAGCTATCTACATGGATGCCGATTTTAGAACTCTAAGGCTTTACTCTTAGATGAACCAGAAAAATTTTCAAACAATTGTATTTTGACCTTCGTAGCTCATGGCAGGTCTATTTATAGATGAAAAGATCTGTGACGATCGTAACATATGACCGTTAGTTACACAAAACGAGTTGACCTGATAAAGAGTGCTGTCCTTTTCTTGGTAGCCAAAAGGCTCGTTTCTATAAAGCTCTTTTCCACTGTATAGGCCTCCAACGGGCTGTAAACTATCAAATATTAATGATACGTTTAGACAAATTAAGCTTGTACTGTCAAGAGAACAGCTTCAGATGAAGGCACCGATTGAGTAGTTTTCATGTGAATTGTCACAACCACACATTCAAATGTTGGATACACTTTGTACAGCTCAATAAACAGTACCACATGAAAATACTGCTCAACCGCTCTCATTTAAACGTTAATAAGCCGAGGTTTGGTCCACAGAGTTAACACAACGAACCACGTAAATTGACTTGAATGAAACTAAAACCCTTTCATTAGCCTTCTGAAGATAAAAAAAGGGAAATGGAAACAAAACAAACAAGTAAACAAATAAACGAGAAACACCACCAGCACCATCACAAACAAAAACAAGGAAACAGGATTTTTTTGATCATTGGCAATTTAGGGAAGCTTTTTTGCATAAATCTAGCGGGGGGGGGGGGGGGGGGGGCACCAAAGGCAAAAGTAAGACAGGCACATAGTTATTTTACGTATCGCAGTCATTTGAGTAGCGCTATATTTGCTCTCATTGATAACCTTTGATGAGTTTAGTGATAAGTACAGCCATGGTCGAGAGTCCCTTCTACCAACTACGCTGTTTCTGCAGTTGCAAGCGGTTTGACATTCAAGCGAGGAGAGTTACAGTAATTGAGCAAATCTGCCTTGTTATGACTCTTTCGCCTCGTTCGTATGCGTTTTTTACATAAAAGAATATCTGACCGCAGACTCAACTGCAATAACAGCTGTTCAAATTCTACTCTGCAACTTAACACGTAACTGAAGATAGCAGAGGCTGCCAAAACATGTCTTCCGGGAAACTTAAAAGTGTTGTGTTTATCTAAGAAAGCAATCATTTATTACATGAGAGAAGAATCTCGGCACAACTGAACTTTAAGTATTCTTTGACCTTTATGCAAGCAAAATATATATCTATTAATTTACATAAAACCTGCTTATTAATTTCACAATCAAGTTTCTGTTATTGTTCGGTAAAAAGATAACATTTTTGAACTTAAAGGTAACATTTTATCCTTTTAAATTATAGATATGTTATTTACAATATACATTTTGGTAGTTAATAAAAGCAAGAGAACAATTAACTTTGTGAGAGGATTTTCGTCTTTTTATCCAAAGAAGAAATATATGTGGAAGGACCAGTTTCAACTGCATACGGAGCCTTGTTCCTAGGGCCTCTTCTCGAAAGATGAAGACAAAAGTCTCTAGTGATGAGGCTGCGAAGGGAATCTTTGTCGTCGTTGTTACAACTCGGGAAAATGCGGGGATGATACCATAGGTAGAATAAGCAGGGGTTTATATTAACATTTTCAGTAGGAAGGCAAAACTTTCATGAGAGGACCTTTCCTCCTCATGGTCAAATGAGGCAGGTAAGATCGTTTCCGCAGTCCAGCCCTTACTAAAGTGGGGTTCAGAGCCACCTTAAATTTTCGAGAATTTCAGGTGGCTCTAAACCCCATGGACAGAATTTTTTTAAACTTTGCCAAAAGTTGCGTCTTATTATGCTTATCAAAAGTTGATAATATAAAAAAATTTCACCGTGCCGTTTTTGAATTATAAGCCCCTAAAGCTTTAGTTAAGGATGTTTTTAGGAGGTCATACTGTTGCTATGGTAACCTATTGTGTCACAAAAATGATAACAAGGTGTTCACCGATGATTGGGCAGTTTTTTGATACCATGATTGTAGCATCAAGTGATAAAGAGTGGTTATCACGACTCATCAAAATCTAAGTGTTGGAAACTGTTTTGAGCCACCTTAATTTGGCCTTTCTAAAGGTAAATGAAAATAATAATAATAATAATAAAAAAATAACTACAACTACATTATGACATTGCACGACATTACATGACCAATTTTCTTTTACGCTATCTCGTTCGTGCTCTGCCTGGGTAAGGAGGTGGAGACCACACGTCACACGCAGTGGGTGGGGGTGGGGATGTTTGTGACTGCTCAGGATTGGCAATTGTATGAGGTCTTGCTTGATCGTTGGCAAACCACGGGGTTCCTGCTTGGTTGTATCTTTTACTCATCTCAAATAGGTTAAGAACAGATACTTGCTGTAACAGAGTCAAGGAAAAAGAAACAAAGCATTACAACAATATTTTTTGCAAAACGAAACGACCCTCTTTGAACATCGGTGAATGTTGTTGATATTCTAGACGGTAATCTTCTGCCCAGAAGCAGATTTTAGAGAAACGGAAGGATGAGTACAAGAGTACCAATGGAACGGAAAAAAAAAATAGATAGGTCACCTTCGTGTACCTGTGACTATTGCCACTATGTGTAATGGTAAATGTTTATTAAGAATTTCATCAAACAAGAATACTGGTTCTTAAGATAGCTATACTTTGTAAGCAAAGTATGAATAAGTGCAAGCAGAAGCGTTAGTATAAGTACAAGAGTCAAGAGGACAGTGGCGACAAAAGCATATGCACAAGACACACGATAGGAGTAGAAGAAAATCAACTGATTTGTTTTTGTAAAGGCGTACAGTGAACTTTCACCATAACCTCCACAAAGGAGGTAACCAGCTAACGACACCTGCCGATGTGAACAGACAGGTGTTTTAACGTACAAGCTAATTTAAGGCGTGTTCATCAAAGGATACGGCTTCTGGTGTCACAGCTGGCAGCTTAAATATCGATGGAGGCTGAGTGAGTCGGCCTTCAGATGAACCTAACAACAATTGACAAATAATAATTTGTGAGTTTTATCCTACTTGTTTGAAAGTACCCACAGAGAATGGCCATCCATTGTCCCACATCGAGGAGGCGTAGAGTAGATAGAGACATTTTAACATGTAGACAAATGGTTTCTCTAAAGTAACAATGAAAACAAAATGGCGGAATTATATACAGTATATCACAATATTTTCGTATTCCCGTCGAATCCCATTAAGTGATCGCCCCGAAAAAAAGATTATACCTGGTGGGTGAAAGTACGAGTGAGCCTTGGGCGAGTACACGTGACCTGTGCGCGTTGGCATGAACACGGCCGGCAGACAGACATCTGAAAAGAGCATCATATGACACAAGGAAATGGTTAAATTTATTTTTAAAAAAACAACTAACTAAACAGCACAGTTTGCAATGGGTATCAAATTGTGTCAAACCTGCGTCTTCTTCTGGCACCTCCTCTGCTTGAGCCAGTCTGTTTTGCACGGCCATTTGAAGCTCATACCGTTCTTGGATCTGTTTGGGAAAAAATGTAAACGATGAAAGAAAACAATATTTTACAACATTTTAAAGGAGCTCAGTCACGGTTTGCACGTTTTGAAAAGTTAAATTTTTCAAATTCGTCGTTTGCAATCTGTGTCAATTTTCGCCATCCTTGACCACCATTGTTCCTTTATGGTTTATTATTATCTCTTTGATGTTTTTCTGTCATAGTAAACTATTATTTTCAGGTTTCCTTCCATTTAAAGGAGATTTTGTACGCGGCCAAAAAAAAAAAGACAAAACACCGTGACTGAGCTCCTTTAAAGTCTGATATTCTTTCGTGTTCTTTTGAGCTAATATGATCAAATGACGACACAGTTGGAATATGAAAGCTGGAAATCCAAATGATAGTTTGATGAGGTGGTGATGGGGCAAAAAGGAGCTAGAGAGGTTCAAAGCAATTCGAGAAGTTTGTTTGCGGGATACGACTAAACCTCTGCAAAAATCTTGCATTGGCTCAACATGAAAACCAAAACATGACTCTTAGAATTTCCCAAAGTTGTGCACAAAGAGTAACAATACTACATGATATACTGTAATTGTTTCATTCATCGAAGGTTTTCACTTGGACGCCCCCCCCCCCTCCCACCACCTGTTTACACTACAGCTTTACACGGCAACGTGTAAAGGTGCAATAATTTTATAGAAAATATGTCTATCATTATGTGAAAATTAAAAGATTGCAAATGCCAACTTTTGATTTTATTTGCTTGATAACTTATGTCTACGTAGCCTATGCCTAGGGAAGCAGAACCTGTTCAGGGTTTTCCTGGAGAACATGTAATTGTTTTCTTGTTTGTATCATTTAACTATCAAAGTAAACGTAAGGCACGCATCATTCATCGTGAACGATGTAATTTACTAAAGATACAGTGAAAACCCGCATAAAAGAACAAGTGGATTAAGAACAATCAGGCTGAAATTTGGTCAAAATGGTACCATATACTAAGAACACATTCAGCCTGAAAGATGGAAATTGTTCTTATATAAAAAAAAATTGGCTGCAAGTTAGATTAGAATAACCTACAAGTAAAAGGGTACAGTACTAAGTACAGTATTGAGTAGATCGATATATGTGCTATACATTACTTAATTCAGTGAAACGTGCTTGCACATTGATTTCATCTGTTGGTAGTCTATGCAAAATTTAACTTTTAGAAACAATTTTAAGAACACCTTAAGAACATTTTCAGGCTGATTTTGCAGAAAACACCTGATATATAAGAACAAAAACAGCCTGAAACCCCAAAACACGTGTTCTTTTATGCGGGTTTTTACTGTATTGACTTACTGCTCTACGTGTTTTGTCGCCGAGTTCCTGACGATACTTGCTGCTGTTTTCATTGAACAAATGAAGACGAACAAGAAACTGAAACAAAAGGACATAACAATTACAAGGTGTAACTTTCGCAAGAAGAAAACTGGTGTTATCTTGAAGCCAGAGATTTATTAGCAATTCAGTAAATCAGGTTCTGGAAAGCAGTTGGGTTTATTCCCGAAAGAAGCTAATTGTTCTTTGTTTAGCTCTAATTGAATGGTCTTTTTTAAACAGTCATTACAAACTACTTTAACGAGAAGACCCGGACAACAACAACAACAACATGGTGAATCACCGAGTTTTATCTTTTAAGCAAAGAAAACGTAAAGTTTATCAGCATTAAAAACCTTTCAACTCCAGATCTCATCGTCGTACAACGATTTCATACTTACATCTTCAGGCAGATCTTTTCCCCATTCTGGTAAGTTAGGTATCCGGGTTCTTGGTTTCCGAGGCTGGGACTGAGGTCTACAAATAACCGAGGGGGGAGAAACGTAAGGTACCATAATTAACAAAATCTACAACAACCTGGCCTTAAGACGCGCACCTGAACTAGCACTAACTCACAACCAGCTTGTTTCACTGGTTGGCATTTTTTCTCGTATTCTTATTGGTTCTTACTTATGATCTATTGGAGGACAGACATATAGATGACGTCACTGACATTTTCTGTTTTTCTAATATAAAAAAAGATTAATTGATTGAACTACTAGAAGATTTATACCAAAGCAATTAGATAATCTTGATTTCTATGTGTGATAGTTGACTCGGGCTGCACCCTCGCCAGCTAATCACAATCATAATCATAATCATAATCATAATCATAATCATAATCATAATCATAATCATAATCATAATCATAATAAATCTCGAGCTCATAATCTAATTATTAAATAAATCACAGAGGACGTCAAAATGCGGTAAGAACATCAGTGACACGCTCGCCTAACGGCTTGTGTGCCACTTTTTTGCTCTTTCCATATTTCGACAATTTTGATCAATTTACAAGGGCATGGAGGGTGTCAAAATAGTTCACAAAATTGGGAGAAATTCCTAACTATGGATATCATATGTGTTTTTAGGGAGCTTCGCAATTTTTTGGTCATAAAAGAATTTTCCTAACTCGGTAATTGTTTATTGCCAAGAATGAAAACCTTATGCTGCTTCCAAGTTGAATTGTCGTAAGAGGGTTTTCTGAAGTTTGAGCTGACAAAGGAAACAGCCAAATACCTTACGTGGACTGGCCTCAAAGCTACTTCCTACCCAGTCGTAGTTAGTTTTAATCGTAGTTAGTTTTGTTAGTTTTGTTACCTAGCTTCTGAAGGTGGTCTCGGTGCTTTTCCTTGTTCGGGTGACGATGATCTTATCGGGGAAGGAGATCTGAAAAACATTGGTGACGTGGCGGCTACAAAAAAGAGCAGACAGTCAGTTGGCAACTTCTTGACCAGCACGTTCACACGGCCCGAGGCAACCCTGGCAAGAAACCTTACAGGACCTTTGAGAATCTTGCACGATCTTTAAAGACTTTCTAAAGATCTTTCAAGGCTTCTCAGAAGGTCTTTTGAAAGATCCTGCAAAGATCCTTGAATGAAATATCCTGACAAGATCCTGGCAAGATCTTGAGCAAAATCTTTGAAGATCCTTGAAGATCCTTACCGATCCTGACAAGAAGATTAAGGAGCCTTACCGATCCTGACAACAAGATTAAGGATCTTTGAAGATCTTGGGAAGAATTTTAAAGATCTTGTTAAGATCCCCGACAGGATCGTCGAAGATCTTTATGAAGGGTTTTGAAGATCCTTGAAGATATTCAAAAGATTTTAACCAGGGAATTGGCAGAAACCTACCTACACTTGCGAAATGGCAAGAGCTGAAATGCCAAGGTATCTAAGAATTACTGCGTACCGCAGTGCTCATTCCGCCATCGAAGATGCAGCAATATTCAACGAATCAGAAATGGCAAGAGCACTGAGAACCTTGCAAGTCACGTCAACTTGTCACAATGTTGCGTAGGTAAATTATAGGAAATCCTATCACAAAATATAGGCTGGCTCAAATTCCGACAGAATTAGACAAGCTTACCGTCAGTATAGTTTTGAGGAGATTCTAAGTCAGGTGAGTACGGACCCAATCCTTGAGCAAGCTCATTCAGCCTTTTCCTGTAAAGACAAACATAAAGGCAAATGTTGGAACATGGCTTACTTCATAAGGAAACCCTTCGTCACAAATCATAAAAGCAAAGTGGGAAAAGTCAAGACACGTTCCTGATTTTATCACTTACTCATATTCTTCTTGAAGAAGTTGTACTTCCTCGGCGTGTTGTTCTTTCAAGGCTTTTACATCCCCTTCAGTGTACATGGCCTCTGGAGGCTGAGAAAACGGTAAGCATTTTACAGTCAGACGGTCCGAGGAATGGATTAGGTGTTTTTGTAGCTACGCTGTACTTTTTTCGGCATTGAATGTACGAAGGATGGTGGAAAAAACAAAAGCCAAGTATTTTGCCTTCAAAAAGATACATGGGAGTACCCTCTGGAACTACTGGGAGCCTGGACGCCAGCTTTCTACATTAAAAAATCTCTGGTACTGTAGTTAGAGTAAGTTGCGTGAGAATGATTGGTTACTGGTTTCCAAAAACAACCATTGACCAATCGCAGCTGACGTCCAGTACCCGAGCGATCGCAGAAGGCCTAGAACCGCGAAAAGTTATTCGCCGTCATATTCTTCTGTGTCTTGATTTCCACCGCAATAAGGCTGCAAACCAAGTATGCTCTTACCTCCGTTATTTCCTCTTTCACGGTGGTGTCCCCAGCTTCTTCCCTGAAGTAGCAAAAAAAAAAAAAAAAAAAAAAAAGCAATTAAGGACGGTGCCTACTAAAAACAAAGGTTTTTGCACCAGATTAGGACCACGCGGAGAATGTAGATCAAAGAAAAAGTGGGATAGCCTTGAATTTTTTCGAGATAATTGGCCTTGAATCTCAACAAAATTGCTGACATCAGCATTTTTCTGAAAAAGAAAGAAAGGATTTCCTAAGAATTCAGTTTCACATACAGAAAAGCAAACACATTTATGAAGATCTTAAGACTACACGGTAAATGGTAACATAAAGACCATTTTTGGTATGCAATAGCGCTTTTAGCGTCTGTGACAGCTTTCCTCTGGTTTAGCTAAAATACAGTCTAAATAGCTTTTCCTCACCACTAGAAACAAACCACGAGTTGAATAGGCTTAAGGACACACCCCCAAAAGGACTATCAAAGACTGTGTTCTTGATAACGTTCTCCTGATTTAGTTATTTTTTGGTGGAAAATAGTCCCAAATACAATAAAAATTCTACCCACAACCAGTTACATATGAATTCAAATAACTTTTGTTACTAGCTCCTTTGATGTAGGACCAAGTGCTTTCTCTAGCTCGGTGACGTATCGCAGTAGTTTTTGTAACACTAATAAAATAATAAAAAGATATATACATGACCAAGAGACGATGACATGCCTTATTTAGCAAACACGTCATACTCACTCTTTCCGGGACTCTATTGCTGCATTCACCAGACTAGAAGAATAAAAAGTTAGGTAATGTCAACATGTGATGACAGCCAGGTTTCGTACCTTACTTTTACCAAAAGTTGAAGGAGTTTTCAGGCACTTTCAACGACCTACATGCAACTTTTTTATTTATTATTTTTCTTAGGAGACATCATCAAAACACAAATGCGATGTAATGCACTACAAAGCATATCGTAAAATTCCGCTAATAAGCGCCCCCCTCCCCGCCCCATCACACCCCACCTTACCTGGAAAAGAAGAACTTGTTTTATGATTGATATCGTTATATTAAGCGAGTTTTGCATGAGCTTCACTTGTCTGCACTTACTGTTTTCTCATGCGAAACATAATTTTCAAATGAAAACCAAATATTTTTTTTTCAAAACGAGAGCCAAGGCTTAATGGTATAAGAAGGTCACACAGAAATACTATATCTTAACTGGTTCATAATATATTTTAGATATTTTAGATTGAAAGAATAGTGAATCTACATGTATTACAGGTAAAAACGAGTAATATCCAGTACTTTGAAGTGTCCAGTTCATTTTTCAATGACATTCGACGTCTTAAAGTTTGATTCTTGAATTCAAGACCTTTCACTGGGCGTACCAAACACCACCCTATCTAAATGAGTTAATTTCCACACGGGCTAGCTGCGGGAAACGAAATTAAGAAACTTTAACCAGGACCTTGAAGTGTCAAGTTCATTTTTCAATGACATTCGACGTCTTAAAGTTTGATTCTTGAATTCAAGACCTTTCACTGGGCGTACCAAACACCACCCTATCTAAATGAGTTAATTTCCACACGGGCTAGCTGCGGGAAACGAAATTAAGAAACTTTAACCAGGACCTTGAAGTGTCAAGTTCAATTTTCGATGACCTTCGCGGTCTTAAAGTTTGATTCTTGAATTCAAGACCTTTCACTGAGCGTACCACACAACACCCTATCTAAATGAGTTAATTTCCGTACGGGCTAGCTGCAGGGAACCAAATTAAGAAATTACATAAACGCAAAAAAAAAAAAAAAAAAAAAAAAAAAAAAAAAGGCAAGGAGAGGAAGAGCTTTTGACACTAGCTCCATGTATGAAATAGAGCGTTTAATT
>NC_138149.1:12537400-12612400 GCF_964199315.1 Orbicella franksi
TTGAAGTTCCTCTTCGGAGTCCTCGTCGTCAGATGCGCCAAAAAACTTTATACGCGGCTTAGAAGCTTTCTTGGACTCTGTTACAGTGGGACAAACACAAGCGGTCGGTATGTGTTGTCGAGAGCTCTAAAATCACCTTACGAACACAGTTACTGAGTCAAAACAAAGAGAAAATCAAATGTTCCTTTAACAAATTGCCTGCCAGGAGCGACATAAAGCGCTTGCCTTGGTAATCATCCGACTTCTCCAAACTGTCAGCAGAGTTGAAGGAAAACCCGTTTTGCGAACACTGCATTTGTGATCTGGCCTTGGGCAAATAAGGCTTACACAAGTCAAGGCTGTAAATAACCACCACTACAGAATGCTTAAAAGTGTTAACATCGTTGATGGACCACTGTATAACACCGGAAAAGTCCGATCAGTCCTCCATAGGTCCCGAAATAACCTCTCCCTAGATCGCAGATGCAATGATACTTCCGCGATAACAAATTGAGCAAAAACGTCCGCTAAATCAATGACTCTGCTCATAAGGAGTTTGTCACGTGGTATATTAAATCCAAGAACGCAAAGCTTATAAACGGAGAGTTTCTATTAACTGCATAGCTCTTAAATGAAATGATGCATAATCTAAGCAAAAATGTAAATATCTATCTATCTATCTATCTATCTATCTATCTATCTAGCTATCTAGCTATCTATCTGTCTATCTATCTATCTGTCTGTCTGTCTGTCTGTCTGTCTGTCTATCTATCTATCTATCTTATTAGATGTTTTGATGTGTAATATCGCTGTATATTTTTATGAGTTGTGCCGTATTTTGACGAGCCCGTAGGGCGAGTCAAAATACAAACAACGAGTAAAAATATAAAGCAATACTACATATCAAAACATACAAAAAGAAATTTATTATCCAACTGCTGTAGTCAATAAATTTATCAATGAAAGAGGGAGAGTGTGACAGTTTTGCGTGCGCGCGCCAACCTGTACGGCAAACAGGTTTTCTACTGTACAAAATAACTGTACAATATCGCTGTATATTTGTACTGTTATTTGGACGGTATTCGCTGCAGCTGGATAATAAGGAGTGCTGTAAGCTGTGTTAGACCTTACAGCACTCCATATTTACATTTAAGTCAGAAGGTTCAGGCATAACCTGCATCAGTGTTTGGAAACGTCGGTATCAACACAGAACCTAATTAAGGTTTGAATTTGTAAGCCAGAGCTCAACAATTAGTAACACTAAGCCATCTAGCCCGTTCCAGGCGTACGCTTACATGCAGCAGTGGGGTGCTGACAGGGATACAACGCGGAGAACGACTGGAAAGTAGCGAGGGGTGTGGGGCGAGAAAGGAACTTTCTTCCCCAGATCCCTCTGGTTCTCGCGCTCGCCTCGTTCCCCTTATCGCTTCCCACACCAATCTCGTCCACAAAGCCCTTTTCGCTCCTCTTAGCCAGCCAAGGCCCCGCCCGCTAAGAGGAACGAAAAGGGCTAGGGAGACGAGAATGATCCCACACAAACAGAGAGCCTGGAACAGGTTATAACACATCAGGAAGGCTCCCAAAATAATAACGAAAGGAGTTAATGTACCTCCCTTTTCTCCCACCAGTGATCGTCCTGGTTTCCTGTCAAAGAAAGAAAACAATAAACAGTAAAAATTTTGCCACTCTTTTTTTTACATGGTTGCCCTAAAATCCCAGTCCCTCTATTAACTATGGTACTAATGATGGCGATTTCTTGGGCTTCATTTTCGACAGGTTAAACCGCAAACGCTGGGGAAAAGGTGCATTCTTCAATTCTCATAACCTTTATATTGAACTCTACATGGATGGTACAATTGAGAAATTCAATACTGATCAGTACTATATGGCTAAACTGGCCCGTGATGAAAAGGAAAATTCTGATATGTTCCCTCCGTAGCTCACGAGTTAATTTCGGCGAATTGCTTTTTCAATTCATTGCACAAAATAAACAGTTTTTTGTTAAGTAGAAATCTTTTTACCTTCATGTTTGGAAGACAATTCCAGGTAAATGTTCACAACAACGAAGTGAGAAACGTGAATAAATACTTGATTCTTTCACGCGCGCATTTACCGAGAATGGATCGCGGAGACACATCAATTTATCAGCAGATTAAAAAGCGCCATATAATAGATACCTTATTGAACTAGTTTGTTCGGCCCGGATTGGAGAATTTGAAGACTGGTCTCTTTAGTGTGTTTGTCTGTTTGATTGGTTTGTTTTTATTTTTTTGTTTTTTCAGGTTTACGATCTCGAAAGAACTCGCCCAATTTTTCTTCAATACGGACCTCACGTGCACGCCTCTTCAATAACGTAAACATGTACATGTATGTCTAGTTGAACAATGCTTACAACTCCGTCTTATCAGGCGTGACGGTGATCCTTGTGGGGCTGGTTCGTTGACTTCGTCGTTCAGGGCTTGGACTTCTCTGTGCGATGCTCCCCAACTCGGTATCGCTCACGTGGTCATCTTCTGAAATAACGCCCATATCCTTGTCTTGAAACGACGGAGGCTAGAACAGAAAAGCCGGTACACAGACTTAAGGATAATGACAATACAATTAAGCCGAATCGAGCAGGAGTTCACAAACTTTGCCCTTACGAACATCAGCAAGCACTGGGCCTTTCCTTGCGCCTCTGTTTCAGAACTAGACCTCGTACAAAACCTTTCATATGAAAATAAGTTTGATTTGCAAAAGAATGAACTTGTAGGGGCAACATATTTTCATATGAATAGTTTCGCACGAAGACTCGAGGCAAAAGGCAACTCTGATATCACCCATTAGAAAGATTAAGCTCTACAAGTGTTGTCTACGGCAGGATGTTGCCTGGTTCTGGATTCTCCAGATCAAGTGGGATGTCAGTTTCCGGGTTAACTTCAAAAGCGTCCGCGTAAAAATTCAACAATTCATCCAAATTCATTTGAGAAACACTCAAACTTCACAAAAAAGTATTCATACTTCATGTGAGGCTCACCGGTTTCTCTGCGCTTGTTCCACCAAGTGACTCTCTCATGATTCTCTTAGCGGCCGTGTCTCTGTGCATACTCCTTCTTCTTATGGATTCCAGTTCTCGCTCACTCTTCTGTTTTTCTCGTTCTGTTTACAAACAAGATGTGTCTGTTGTAAAGAATCTCCTTCCATAGATGTACGTGTACATTGTAGATTATTCCATGTACAAAGGTCAGCCAGGACCCAGCTGCAGGGCTGGGTTGTTCGAAAGCCGGTTCACGCTAACCCAATATTAAAACTTAACGAAGCGTTAATTTTTCCTGTCTAACAATGTTTTTTTTACTGCTAATGTTTTGTGTAGTTTGGGCTTACTCAAACTAAAAACTGAAGGACAAACAGTGTCAACAGAAAACATCACCGAAAAGTTACAAAACTGAAGTTAAAATTCTCGCTAATCCTGGGTTAGCTTAATAGAGCTTTGAACAACCCGGCCACTCGGTAACTTATTCAAATCTATCCTCAGGTTAAATCCAGTTAACACGAGGTTAAAATTCAGGAAAACATTATTTCTGTTGTTCGATTGTTTGGTGCATTTTTATGATCTATAACAGTGTACCTAAAATGGAAACATGGTTGGTTTCTTTTTGACAATAATATCGGAAATGTACCAGCGAAGAGGAAGAAATCAGAGTGAAGTCACGTGCAAACGTGACAGAACGTAACATCGCTTTTTCCCCTTGACGCCGTCGGAACAGATCGGAACAGTTCCTCAAGCTTCGAAAATTTGGCACACGCTGCACTACAGGTTCCGTCGTTTACATGGCCAATTTACAGTCATAAATAATAGCTCACGGTCCCTTACAAATATAGCATCTGATATTTTTCAATGATATTTTTATTGCTGATATTTTTTCACTGATATTTTTATTGCAGCATCAAAATTCTCCGTCCACAAAGTTCCCCGAATTTCTTATCTTTTGTAACGTAAAACAGAAAAACCACGAGGAAGGTTTGAGAATCTTACCAGCCTCTTCATCTGTGCTTGTGCCGGCCACATAAACTTCTCTACAAGACAAAATCCGGTATACAATGCATAGTCAGTTGACCACTGCATAAATACTGGTTTTGGCTAAAAAAAAAAATTGTTCGCTTAATCAGAAGTTTTTAACTGATACGTGAAGAAGAACAATATTACAATTTGAGACTTGCCCTTACGAAAAACCTTTGTTGTCGTAGGATACTCAAGATATTTGAAGACCCTGAGGACTTTTTGGCCAAGAATCTCGAGGGTTCATAAAGATAAGATATTTCTAGAACCCCTACCGAATTTTGGTAAAGCCCCTCAAATGTAGACCTGCAAGAGGATCTTCGTTAAGATCTTTTCCGACCTTTGAGAATATTCAAAAAATCCTTGAAGTACACTAGCCCGCGAACAGGCTACCGAGGCGACAACCTCGTTCCCAGGGTCTCTCATCTTTCGCTCCAGGGGGCGGTAAGATGAGAGACCCTGGGAACGAGGTTGCTGAAGCGAGCAGATGAGCGCAAAAGAAAAACCGATTCGGCAAGCGCAGCCGAATCCTCTCTTCCGCAAAGTACATGTATATAGATACACAATTGCAGCGCAAGGTCACAGATTTACTGGAAGGCGCATTCTTACCCTGTTTTCACTTTCTCTTTGAAAGATTCAATAAGAAATTTCCAGCGGTACCCATGCGCCTTTGATGTCTGGAAAACAGATAAAATAGTATGTTCAGTATTTCAATGTTCTCAATTGATTGACTCGCTATCCCAAAGCCTGGAAGGAGATTGAGAAATGCACGGGAGAGTAGCAACGTTACATGATAAAAAAGCCATTACAGTTCAGAAAATCTTAAGACTTTCACAGTGGTGTTCCTTCAATTGATATTTTTAAGGCAAAACAATTCTGCATTCACTCAGTCAGAGACAGCGTTAACCAATGCAGTACTGCCTTTTGAAAATGTGAGTGTCAATACATGTGATATGTACATGTACACTGTATTTAAAGCTCATACATGTATCAATTTACTCCTTTGTCTTTGTACTGGGTGCAACAGAATTGTTTCACAAGTGATTGCCACTGACTTAAACCTGAAGATTTTGGCTGCTTCCTGACTGATCTGTCAGTCTGAATTTGTTGGCTCGTTCGTTCGTTTATTCGCTTGTTCGTTCGTTCGTTCGTTCGTTCGTTCGTTCGTTCGTTCGTTCGTTCGTTCGTTCGTTCGTTCGTTCGTTCGTTCGTTCGTTTGTTTGTTTGTGCGTTCGTTCGTTCGTTCGCTCGTTCGTTTATGCAAACCTCTTTTCTAGGTGACTTGTCTTGCTCCACTTCAATAATTCATAAGCCCTTTTAAAAGCATTTCAGGGACTTCATAGAATTATTGCAGAATTGAATTTCTTTCATGTTATACATGTAATAACCTTTTCCACTTGTTTCAGTCGAAGCAAATCGTACAGGCCTGTCACAATGCAGCAAACCGGCCGTTCAAACTAACCAGGATTAAACATATAATTTGTTTATGAAAAGTACCTACCATCATCTTAGAGAAAAGCTTCTCCCAGTTCAGCACTTTTCTCTCTTGAGCTAGCCTTTCACTCTGTACAATAAAGATACAGTTTTAAATGGACTAAAAGAACTTGACTTTCACATAGTTATGTAACACCTTTTTATTACTTCCTCTAGGAGACGCATACACCACGCCTGTTTAAAAAATATTTTGCAATCAATAGTGCATTCCCAATTCTGTTTGCAGTGTGTTACCCAGGTGGGGGTACTCCTGGAAAAATTGGGTGGGGGTGTGCGGCCCGCGTCCCAAAACCCTTACCCAATTTATGACTAAAATCTGTGATATTCCCTACCCTATTTGTGACCTGACCAAAAATTCGAAACCCTATTTATGACCTGAGTCTTAAACCAAAACCCTGTTTCAGACCTGCGTTATGAATAGTTCCCTAGTTCAGACCAATGTTAAATTACCGTAAACATAATTTGTGAAGGGCTTTTGTTGATTTCCTCTTTGATAATGACGGAAAAGTGGCTTCTTCTTACAAACATACCCATATCAAGGCTAGAGTGCAAAAACCACACCCTATTTATGACCAAAATGGGCAAAATCAGCTAAGATCGATACCCTATTTATGACCAAAACGGCTGAAAAACCATACCCTTTGGGGCTGCACATACCTATATACATGTAGCCCATATAAGGGAGTACCCACCCCCCCCCCCCCCCTGCCGGATGTGTTACAACCTATACTAACAGTATGAACAAATACAAGGAAAACTGTGCACCTGAATTCCAACAAGAACAAGCTTCTGTAAGGCAACATTCAATTGTCTTTGTTTGCTGTAGAGTGACATGAAATTATAACAGATCGCAGTGAGTATTGTGTGCCATTTTATTTTACATTGCAGTGTTCCAGATAAGTAAGGGGTCTCAGGTCAAAACCCCGACAAGGTCAGCTATATGACCTGACAAAGTAATAGAAAATTAATAATGACTTGGATTGCTGGGAGCAGAAGGGTTGACCAGATCATATTCCTCATTGACACCCCACCTTGAAAACATCTGTAACCCTGGTGCATGTAGAACTTTATAGTTTGAAAAAGTGAATTCATCTATTCCATTGTGTACTAATTATATGAATTTAATTAGATATAATATGGTTATAAAATTAATGTCCAATCATGAATGGGCGGGCAAATAGACAAGAAAACAGGAACACACACTGGTAAACATGGCACAAGGTGTTATTGATCATATTCAAGTTAATAAGTGGCAAAGCTCTAGGATTTAAAGAGATGAATTGTAAGCCTGACCATACATTTTAAAACAACTAGGCAATTACTGCACATACTCTACACAAATATGCAATGTATCTAGTCAACCCTATTTAAACAGGGTAGCCCTGTGCGGTACAGTGTACATGCTGCTTCTTACTTTTCGTAATCTTCATGAAGTTTTTTCAGTGCAGCACTCTTTGTCTCCCAAGGTGTGGAGTACAACTTTACCATCCGCACCAGTTCGGTGATAGGAACGCTGAGATCTGATGAACTGCACAGGCAAACAAGAAACAAATCAATCAACAACAAAGAAAACAGTTGATGGCCAGTTGGCTCCATAATGACAATGTTCCCAGTCTGTTCACTTGCACAAAGGTTACACATACACCCCTGCAGATGCAGATTACCTCACACAAAGGGATTCACTGAGTGGATTGCAGGAGCAGGAGTGAAGTCAAACTGTATTTTTGTTTCATTATGACTGCAATTTCATCCTTTTTGCTTGGTATGCTTAAAGAATGAGAAATAAACTCGTCTCTGCAATGTAGATGGTGTTTTATATGGATCAAAGTCGCTTCTCTTTTGGGGTACAGTAATTTACGTTTTTTGTGGAAGCAGGCTGATTAAGAGTGACCCCGCCATAGAGCAAAGGTACAGTGCTATGCCGTGCACTGTGGAAACATGATTTGTAACATGTCCATGTCAGATACAGATCACTGTAGGATGATTTGAAATTGACTTGATCACCCCAGTCTGAGGTCTGAAGTCTGAACCCACTAATTATAAATGGTAATTCTAATTACAGTAGCTGCTGCATGCACAGTGCAAAAAAAAAAAAAAAAAAGTCGTTATTTTGATTAGCCACTTATTCAAAGCATTGTTCAGAATTTTCAAATTAGTGTACTGATTATGTTGATCCTTGAAATGTCTCATTTCTCTCTCCTTGACAAAGGCCTCTTTTCTGCTGGCTACACTGTATAAGCTAGTACATGTACATGTAGTTTAAAGGCAGGGAGTACTTTTCTCCCCCCCCCCCCTCCCCACAACATGCACTCTCCCCACTCCCCACTCCCCTTCCACCTCCACCTCCCCTAGGAAGCCTCTGTGGATGAGAGAGGTCTCGTCTAGTGATCTGTAGGGCTGTGGTTTAAGAAAAATTATGAGGAGCTCAGCCAAAGGTTCCTGACCATGAAATCCTGGGTGCCCAGCACTTAAGGGTATATAAAAAAGAATTTTTTCAAGTCATCTAACAGCAAATGTTAGTTGTCTTTGGCAGCCGGGCACTTTAAGAGCACAGCCCTACAGTGTGTGTATCTGTGTTTAGAAAACTTATGATATTGCAAACTCAGATGTACACGTACAGTATGTACAGTGAAAATCCCAATTTCTCAAATCTTCGTGTTTTATACCTCCTGATAACTTGAACCAGAGTAAATTTCCATCTCCTCAGTTATGTAATTGTATCCCTGATTTCTTGTGCTACCCAGTATATCAAACCAATTAATTGTTGTGTCTTTTGAAGGTTCAAAAAAATGGGATTCCACTGTACTATAATATTATTATTGGAATCTTGCTCAGAGGTTACTATAATTACCTTCTAAATAATTTTCCAGTGACCAGTGCAATTTTCAAAAGCAAACTTGGTGGTAAAGCATGCTGTAAAATAACATCTTGACATGAAACTATATTTTACAAACAACTGTTACCCCAATACAAGAATTCACACAACTAATAGATGGTGATCCCATCAAGATTAACATACTAGTCAAGACAGCTTTCAAAATCCTTGCTGAAGCATATATAACTATATGGATAACAGATGGGAAGCTATGTATATGTAGCTGACATTAATTAATGGCAAGTGAAAAGCTGAATTTCACATCTTATACCAGCTTTTCTTCTTGTTTCATTACGAGCATTGTTTCAGAAAGTCTCTAGGCTCTACAAATACACACCAAATTTATTATTTACATGTCTTGCTAGCTCCATGAATGGGCAAGATGAACCATATCCTACACTGTGATTGGCTGCCCAAGCAGGCAAGATTGCATTATCCATTTTCTCCCTTATTTTCTCTTTGAATGAGGAAATAAACTGAAGATTCCAAACTTAGAGTACTTTACCACATTTCTAAATACCCCTAGCTTCTCAAATGAACTCCCCTCCATAAACTGGACATGTGGTACACTGTATCCTCGACTCTTTCTTGGTGTTTGAAAAAATTGTTTTGATAAAACACATGTTTATTTAATTTTTTGTGTTTTATAACAGTATGTGCATGAATATACATGCACACCTCGGGCAATAATCTTGACCCTGCAACATGACCAGTACATTGCAAGCGTACTTTCCTTGCACTTCATATTTCTGTCAGTAGCAATCTTGTAACTTACCTTCAGAAGCTCATCTTTTATAGTCAACAACTGAATAAACAAAAAAACAAACAAACAAACAAACAAAACAAACAAAAAACAAAATTAAGAATACAATGAACTAAGTTCCTTATTCAGTGTTACTGATGTGCTTATTACATATCAGCCATTCAGGCTAGCTCCAAGACCAAGCAAGCTAAGGTGAACCAAGTCCCACACTGTGATTGGCTACCCAACTGGATGGCATTATCTTGCATTATCATTTTCTGGTGTTCTTTATTAACCATAAAATAAATCCTTGTGCGAGCCCCAATAAATTGTCTTGGTCCACCGCACACTAGTCGACAAGGCCGACAAGACGTTTGAGCTTGAGCACTGTCAGATATCACCCGACAAGCCCCGATCTTGTTGCAGACTTGTCTGAATTCACCGCACACTAGCCGACAGGTGAAGATTTTTCGATGGCTGACAAAAAATCAGCTAGTGTGCAGTGCCACCATTAGAGTTTATTTTGAACACAGGTTCTCTTATACACAGAATAATAATAAATACAATAATTATAACATTGTATGAAGTTAGACTGGGTTGAAAATGAAGGAGCAGTACACCACTATTAAGGAGCCTGGTCTTTCTTAAGAACAAACTTCTGATGAATTTTTTTAATGTGAATTAAAAAGATGGTAGTACCCACCTCAGAAAGTGAAGTTTGAAACAAAGCCAGACAATTCTGCACTCCTTCACAGAGTGTCTTGAATTTCTGTTGTTCTTCATATGGTGTTGAAGTTCTCTAAAAAAAAATTGTCAGTATAAATATTGCTAAAAAAAAAAGAAGCAATTTAAGGATACAAAACTGGGCAGCACATGGATTTGAGGAAGTTTTCAGAGGGGGAAACAATTCTCAAAACATCTGAGAAAACTCAATCTTTTAACACTTTAGTCTTCCAATAAAGTGAAACATAGAATTCATTGGTCTTAAAGGAAATGCCATGTAGGCTGGATAACCATGCTATGTGTAGCTGTTGTGAGAGGAAATGAGCCCACACTCCTAGAACTCTCTTCTCAGGGAGGACCTTAACAGTAACCGGACCAGAGAGAGTGACAAAAATGAGCTAAAATGCCATCCAGTTCACAAACATATTCACTAACTTTATATCTTAACAGACACATTGTTTAAATTTGCTGAAACAACTGTACACATTAACTGCACATTCCTTTGAAAATTACGCACACACCTCACTTTCAACAATTTCTAAGTTAGAATCTGCTCTTTGAATCTCACGGGACTCTGCAAACTCAGGGACAGGTTCCAGTGATGGGCTTGACTTCTTCTTCAATATACCTATAGTATGAGAAACAGTGAAAAACATTTATACTGCTGTTGATGGGGCATGCTTCATACAGTAAGTCAATAGATTATACAGTGGAACTCTAAAATAATAAAATAACAAAAGGCCAGGGCCGAGTGTCCATATCATGATGGTTATGGTTTCACACAATTTTTCAATGCAAGGTGTCAATAAGGAATTCCAAGGGTCAATTCCCACTGTTCCCACCAAATCATACTAAATTTTCTATTTATTTGTCGGGCCAGGTAGCTGACCTTGTTGGGCTTTTGACCAGCTGAGGCCCCTCACTTATCTGGAACACTGGAAGGTGTCAGCATTATTGAGTTAGAGAATGCATTGTACAACAATTCTAAGACGAAATAACCTATCCATAATATTAGAGTCCATACAGAGAGTCCAAGGTTTCATTGTCACTGTAGTTAGTTCCATGACAGATGGCATCAGTTAGTAGTCAGGTGGAACATATATTTTAGTGTGTGGAACTTAAGAGGTTCAGCCTTAGGGACATTTTTATGATCTGACCTCCCCAAGCTCCCCCTGCCCCCGCCGCCTGTTCCTATCTCTCTTCCCTGTAAACATCATCATCATCATCACCATCTTTATTTAAAAACACGGTAAATACATCAGGCATTAACAATTTAATATAAAAGCTATTACGAAAGACTATATATACAGATTAATCTTCTATAATTTAAAGTGCCTATGAAGAAAAAAATAATTGCTGCTTATTTGAAAGGCTTTTCAAAGTAAAGAAGAATGGCATTTACCTTTTTGGAATATCTTTTTTTGTTCTAGAGATATTTACGTTTTTGTATTATGCAAATGAGGAGAGTGACGACGTCATAAATCGTTCCACTTGAACAGTAAAACACTGAATCAAGAATATCTCTAGAAATATTGGAGCAGTGTTCTTCAAACTTGGCACCAGAAATGTACATCACAAATGAAACAGAATGACACCTTCTGTGTTGTTGCCATGGCAACACTTTTGGCTCCAGTCTCTTTCTGTGAAAAACCAAATATGCCTATTTGCAACCCTTTGAGAAGGGACAGCGGGTCTTGCTTGGAACACACATGGTTCCCATATTGTCTTAACTCTCCCCATTAGATTGTTGGGAGTGGATGATCCTAGTATTAGATAAAATCTGGGAATTTTAGTTTTAATTAAAACAGGACCAGCGGCATAACTGTTGTCATGGCGATGGCATAATGGGTGTCATTTTGTTTCTTTTATGATGTACATTTCTGGTGCCAAGTTTAAAGAACACTGCTTTAATATTTCTAGAGATATTCTTGATTGAGTGTTGAACTGTTTTTGTGGAACCACCTATGACGTCATCACTCAAAATACAAAAACGTGAATATCTCTAAAACAAAAAAAGATATTCCAAAAAGGAAAACGCCATTCTTCTTTACTCTGAAAAACCTTTCAAATCAGCAGCAATTATTTTTTACTTCACAGGCACTTTAATAATATTGCTAACTATTAAAGAAAAGTAAACTAAATTTAAGCCTGTTTTACAAGAATGCCATGCTGGAATTAATTAACAATTGTCAGAACCATGAACCAATGAACAAGCTTCTCGAGATACATGTACGTGTATGTATAAGTTTGGCTTGAATCTATCTGAAATAAACTATCCGCAACGCGTACTTGTGGGCTTATGGCTAGTGTTATTCCATTGGGTTGGTTATTCTAGTCTTATGAATAAGCAACTAATAGAAAGATAAAAGTACAATAATAAATGAGTTTGGTACTACTAGTACCTAGTAATATTACTAGTACCTAGTCTACCTGTAGGGCAAAATATGCTCCAGGAGGTCTGGGTGTAACACCACGAAGAAGGCAGTAATGCCGAAACATTGGTTGATTTATACTGCCATTAAGCGTCTTGTCAACAATATTTTTAACATTTACGTGTAGTTTAAAAGACGCTACACAGTTTCTTCAATACTGTTAAGTGTCATCCCTTGTGGATTTATAATGCATAAGCCCACAAAAAGCTTTACAAGATTTACTGAAGCACAAGCAGGTATTACTGGTTATATGTAATTTTTTCAGCAGCGTCAGTAATAAACAGTCAGATAGGTATTTGTTTTATAAGAATAAATTTCAACCTACCCTGCGGGCATTTGGTTTCTCCTACGCCGAACGAGAGATAACCCTCGCAGGGTTAAGTTTCAACCATTTTCTTAAATGAGAGGGCTTGGATTAAAAATAAAATTACAAAGTAAAATAGAACGTTTCATGATGGAATGCGAGTGTCTCAAAAATCTAAAGATCTTTGACATATGATGAAAATTAAACTACAATAGTGTCCGTAACAATTTTAACTGGTTATAAATGTAAACAGCTTCAAACGCTTGACGAAAGAGGTCAGAAGATTTGACAGCCATAGGAAAGAACTCGTTAACTCTTTTCTATCGCGCTCAAATCTTCTGACTCAACTCTTCAAGACACACAATAAGAGGGCAATCCACTATCTCCGCAAGTCATAAACCATCAGTCGCCACGATAATTGAATAACAACGTTCATCATAAAATAGTTATGAAACACCTGCACAAACCTGGTCTTTTAGCAAGAGTCTCCTGTTTCTCCGCGTTAGCCGCGGGTTTGGATTTTTCCACCATATTGAAGACACGAAAAGCTATTGACAGCTAAAATTCCAGTTTCCTGAGCTCTTGTTACATTCTAGATTTGTAAAGTGATTAGAACTTCTTCTAAAGTCATCACTGCAACATGCAAACGAACTTGGTCGTCATTAATGATCTCTTGCTGACCGTTGTCATGGTATCCGCCACTGTTTGAATCCCCGGCCGCTGACCACGTTGGTAGGTCTGCAAGTCGTGCGAAGGACTCTAAGAGGAGAGCAGGGTGGGAGGAGAGGGTGGGAGGAGAGAGAGGGGTCCTTGTACCACTGAAAGCAGCTTCGCCTAAGTATCAACTAGACTTGGAAATGGCAAAAAATAAAAAAATAAAAAAAAAGATGGAATTTCTTTACACTCGCCCAGAAGGAAGCCCTATGGGCACTGGTTAAAAAACATTGTTCTAAGTTCGATAAATCAAAAATTATTTTTTTTACGCAGTTTTTTCTTTTCGATGCCCCAAATCGGCCAAAATCGATCGAAAATGAGCGACATATTCAGATGCTCGTAAACTGAAAAGTAAAAATTTTCATTAAAAACTGATTGTACGTCGTATATGTTCTTCCTTTCTTGTATATTTAGAGCTAAATAGATCTCGACTTGATTGGAACTAAAATATTTAACGAATTTTCTAAATTAACGACCCAAGACAGCTTAACAGAGGTCTACATTTCGCCTATTTTCAAATGCTAAAAAGGCGCTCTGGTACACGGCTTTTACCAAAACGACTAGTTTGGTCTAAAAGCATTGTTTCTTCTTCAAATTAGTGAAATAAAACTTTTGGGTAAATAAAATTGCGAGTGCTGAGGTAGCGAACTAAATGCAGCACTTCTCCCTGAAAACGTGACCTTTGACCCCAGCGTAACGAAACCGATTGCTGCAAGAAAAGCAAACGCTTCGTTATTTTGAAACATTTTCTAGTGATATCTCTATTGTTCTAGTGATATCTCTATTTCTGTAACGGAGTTACAGAAGTTGTCTAATTGAATTGTGAGGTAATAATATCAGATAAGTACATCTAGAAAAAAAACAACTGTGAATTTAACACGACAAAACCAATGAGAGATGTGGAGGGCGATTCATTGATAGCTTTAGTATTAATTTAGCGAGCGCAAGTTCACTCCATTGGTTTCGGAGTAGGGCAGTTTATACATTTGCAGCAGAGGTAAATTTGGAAGGCGTGACGAAGTCATTGAAGGGTAAATTTATAAGGGGAACAGCGTTGATCCAAAGCCGGTGCTAGTTGAAAGTCGTCTAAGAGAACAAGTGTAAATCGGACGGGAAAGTTTCCTCGCAACTTTCTAAGAGTGAAAAAAGATAAACTGAATGTTGATTATAGCTTATACATTGTACGTTCTGCGTCCATAAGTTTAAAATTAGAATAGATTTTAACAAGAAAGCGTTGACCTGAGACCTGAGAATTGACGAGACCCAACCAGGTTTGAAACAGCCGTCCACGGTTCAAATTCTTGGCTTTCAGTTTGGACTCTATCATGTCGTTATCCCGTTAAGCTTTCTACGTAGTAATCGGCCTTAATTCATTGTTATGTTCCTATTTTTGGCTGATCATGTCTTTTATATGAAGTACAGTGAACCTCCCGTAAGCGACCACCCAAAATGCCAAGCAACTAGGTGGTCGCTTGCGAGAGGTGGCAGTTTACGAGAACTTAAACCATACTGAGTCAAACGTTTGCCTCATTTAAGACTGATAAAGTACAGTGTATGTGCATTTTTTCTTTAAAATTTTAACTGTGTTTCCTTGTGGAAAGTCAATTTCGAGAAAAAGTTCCGGTAATTCCCATTGAGAATTTCCGTCTCTTGGACAACCCAGGATTACAACTCCTTATTATGCAATTTCCGCCCTATTATCTCTGAAATAGTCGTTTACGGGATTTTAAAACAAACGAAAATTTCAAACTTTTAGCTCTAAAAGTGGTCGCTGTCGCTTACGAGAGGTGGTCGCTTACAAGAGGTTCCAAATAAAGTGATTTGACTTGGAAACTTTTTTTATTCTGGAAAACCAATCACTGAGGAGAGGTGGTCGCTCACGAGAGGTGGTCGAAACCGGAGGTTCGATTGTATATGAGAATGATATGTAAGTTGAAATCTTACTCCGCAGTTGAAATATATGAAAGATCATACATTTCAACCGCGGAGAAAGATATGAAGACATCAACGATCATCGCAGTTATACACACAACTTAAGCAGCTGTGAAATTAAACCTTGAAAATTCAGGCTTGATCTTTCATATATTCATTTGCATTCTTCACCATCTATGGGCATACTACGAACTCACAATGTGACCAGCTCCAAGTTGGCTTGATAGCTCAGTTGGTAGAGCACTGCACCGGTATCGCAGAGGTTATGGATTCGAATCCCGTTCAAGCCTGAATTTTTTTTCAGGCTTTAATTTCACAGCTGGTCGTGTATATAACTGCGATTATCACTGATGTTTTTGCAATTCATATCTTTTCATCCGCAGTTTAAATATATGATCTTTCATCATGATACACTTGCATTCTGCACCATGTACGAGAACTATCGCGAACTCACTAAGGTTATGTGGCGACGGACGCATGCGCAGCGTAGCTACGTTTGATACAGTGGAAAGACCTGTCTTTCATGTTAGTGTCCGCTACACAAAGTTTTAACATCTGGACATGCAATGTTCATACTGTTGAAAATTAATGATTATGGAGGCATAGAGTCATAGAGAGGACAAAAATTTTTTGAGAACTGCATTTAATGGAAAGCTGTACCAAAACACATCACATCAGTCGCAATAACGTTTTACATATAATTTCATCAAGCTGCAATGTTTAGTCAGACATTATACTTTACTAAGCGTCAGTTAGCATTTTGAAGACGTGGAATTTTTATGCACACGCACACAAGAACTTGAAGTAAATTTTTTATGCGCACGCGCACAAAAACGCGGGGCAATACCCCCTGGCACAGTTGTTGGTACACCATTGATCCATTCCTGTGTTACCTTTCCAGGGTCCTAAAGCCTTGCATCCAGAGGGGGGTGCATTGCTTGGGGGCTGGGGTTTTGGTGGGGGAGGAGGCGCAGCCGTTGGAATGGGTCCTGCTCCTCCGCCTAATGATTGCTTGACTGCATTTATCAGAGGGTACCTAATAAAACAGAACAACTCATTTTAACATTCAAAGACGTACTGTTAGGATTATACAATTCTCTTTTAAGGAAGGAATCTGTTGACAACAGTTTTGGTCATAAACCTGAATGAGGCATCCTGTTAAAACAAACGCTTTAGCACTGTTCTACTATAACGGGAAAAACAGTCCATGAGCTTGAGACACGGTAGAAGAAGGCATACGACCAAAAGGGTAAAAAACCGAATAAGTGACACCAAACACGTTTTTCTCGTGGTTTGATTTCAGGATCTAAATAGGCCTACTGGGGCTTGAAGAACCTAGAGTGTACCAATATTATGTTTGATCTCGTGTAAACCCTCCGTTGAAAATATTATTACTTCTTCAGGAGAGGAAATTAGTTTACCTAACTTTACTTACCTTCCTTCGCCACAGAAGGAACCCTTAAAATCATCCAGATCCAGCGACCAGAACATGGCACCGAGGAGATTTTTTCCTTTGATCAGGGTATTCACTTTCAATACCAAACTCCTCCTGTCATCGTACCCCACCCACTGATCTCCGAGGTATCCATACGGGGCTTTCACTGTATTGTCCCGCACCACTGTCAGACCCATCTTACAGATCTCGTAATAGGACAGGAATCCTCCTTCCCTTGTGTACCTCCCAGGGGTAGCCCTGCCTCTGACCGGCGCTCCAAGTCCATTTTGGCTCGGGTTTGATAGCTTGAACGCTCGACCATACGTAGCCAGTCCTAGTGCGATTTTCTTGCTAGGCATACCCTAATGGAGAAATGTGTTGTCATCATTACGTCAACACCACCTTTAAATTCTTTGTCTATATTTCAACAAAAGAGTGTTTCTGGTGGAGACCTAGCCCGCTGAAAAGCACCCACCCGAGATCGTACCAAGTGATCAGTTTGGCCAGTGATGACATTGGAGAATTTAGTGTTGAAATGTAAAATGTTATAGGATTGTAACTACTAGCATGTTTCCTGAATTGGATTGGTTTTACGAAGATCAGCGCAAATTGAAAAACGACAGATTGATTTCTCAACTATATCCCCTAAAAAGAAAAACGATTGAACTGACACAATCCCTGGCTATTTTAAAATACGATCAGGACTACCTTATTTATCCAATACTGCACTGCGTACGAGACCGTCAATGTATCCCCTTGGGGACCCTCCAGAGCAGTGTGGTGTCCTGTTCTTCCATCCCAGCTTCCACGAAGATCATAGGTCATCAAGTTGATAAAATCGAGTGTTCTCGCCAATTTGCTTATTTCATACGCCTTGTTAATTCTTTCCACGCCAGCGGCCACGGCTGCCGTCAGCAGGAGGCGCCGCTTTCCGCTCTGTAATGACTCTGCCTTGAAGGCGGTCAATAACTCCTGGCAAAGGACTGTGAAGCGCTGTTTGTCCTGTGGTGGAGAGTTACCACGGTTTGCGGGGTATTCCCAGTCGAGGTCAAATCCATCGAAGTTATACTGTCTCAGTAACCTAAACAATCGCGTGTTAATATGAGTAATACAGGACCTTGATGAGATATTTCTCAGTTTCTGCACCTGCTCTAACTTGTATTTCTCCCCAAAACATTTTCATCCGCGTTGAGGCAAATATATATGTGTGTTTGCTTAGAAATTTTAGGCAAGTCTTTCTGTGATTTTGTTGGCCTTATAATCGCTTTCCTTGCTTAGTGCTAGAAACGTTTCCGCTGTTACCTCTAGGAATGTAACAGCGGAACATTTTTAAGTGCTCCGGAGTCACAGAGAGGTTACGTTTTTCTACTATTCTCATAGGATAAATCGGTTAAACTTTCCCTTTATTGCCTGTGCCCCTGGTCTGATTCATCCAATCGTTCTCGTTTGTATGTTAGGTAAGATCTTTAGGCGCTCTATCATGCACTATTGTGACTAGTGATAACGATGTGATTGGCTACCCGAGCGGGAAAGATGGACCTATCTCCGCTCGGGAGTACCCGCCGTGTCCTGCAACAAAAATTTCCCCGAAAGCCATATAATAAATCCTTTATTGACCAAGCTTGTTCGGTCAAGATGCCTTAATATTGGCCTCGTTCTTTTTTTGCGAGTTTATGGACCTCGACTCCGTCTCGGTCCATAAACACGCAAAAAAAAAAAAACTTGGCCAATATCCAACCATCTTGACCTTACACTTGGTCAATAACCCATACTTCTCGCATTCCTCTTCAGTGTTCGATTTGTCATTGCTTATTGGACTACGAGAAAGATGTAGTTAACGAGCAAAGGGACGTTTCAGTCAATGAGGATAGAAATGTGGCCAGGTCGGGTCGCATAATAGTCTGCCAAGCCTTTTTGTGAAACTTCCATTGCGGAGCTGCACAACGCCTGTTGTACTCGATTGGTGCATGCTTTTTACAGCGTGAGGAATGATTTGAAAAATGACCTAAGTAGTAGAAATGTAGCATCGATGGGAACCGTCATTCAGGGATTAACAGAAGACTAAGCGTCGACACACTAGTCGCAAGAGCTGAGCAGCGAGCGTTACATAAACTAGCAATAATTTACTACGTTTCGCTATTCTCGTTATCTGTCCGCTTATTATTGTTTTGGGATTTTAAGGAAAAACTACGCGTTATTCACGCGCCAATGGAAAATTCGCAGAGTTGATGATGCTCACCTGATGACAGAAGTAATGAAGACATTCCGATTAGCTGCCGTGCTCACCATACGTGAAAAAGGACTCACTGTCCCACTCTCGTGATTCCATCCGCCAACGGCCAGAAGTGTCTTTAACCTGAGGTTCTGTCGCTTCAGATTGTTAAACCGGACGTACATTTGATTGTCATTCCATTCGAACATGGCGATCCTGTTGCCTTCGTCGATTTTGGCGAAGGAGTAGATGACGTGAGTGCAAAGGAATGGGTCGATGTCTTCTGGGAAGAACTTTGCACCAGATGGTCGATACTGCGCCCAGTTGGTGTAATAACAAACTCGGTAATAGGCATCACAACTCGCTGACAGAGCCATAAAGGCTAAGAGTAGAGTCAAAGCTTGCATGTTTACTGAACCGAATTACTTCCTGACGATAATAAAGGAAATCGTTAGTGGCTAGGTGGACAAACTGTAAGTGTTAGCGGCTAGTCGATCTCAACCTTAGCCTGATTCTCAGACGTCCGAGGTCGTTCACGGCCCCTTCGCTACCCCTCTCTCCTCTCCCAACGGGAGAGGGAGAGAGGGACCGTGAACGACCTCGGACGTCTGAGAATCAGGCTATCTCAACCTCAGCTATGGAATTATTTTTGGCAATTATCTATCAAACAAGCCATAATAAGCGCTTCTCCCAATCGTAGGATTATCTAAGCATTATCCATGTGGTATACGAGTTAAAAAGGAGAGAGAGTTAAGGAAAGTGTTGACGGCAAGTCTCAAACTCAGCTATAGAATGCTTTTTAAAAGTTCATTAAAAACAAGCAGTAATACATGCTGCTCCATGTCAAAAAATTATGTAATCATTACCCATGTGCTGTACAAGTTTTAAATTGCGAGTCTTTGATGTGAGCTCTGCTAGCGATTAGTTTCGGTCCAAAACTGGAATGTGGTAGTGATAATTTCACTAATTATTTTACAGAATTTAGAATTTTGGTTCTTAGCACGTTAGTTTTGATTTTAGGGCATGACTGCTCGCACACAGTGTTATGACCAAGTTGTTTATGTTGGTCTATCGAGAGTACTATCGATAGTCATGTTTGGGTTTGTCTGGTGGCCTTCGTCTGTATCTTCCACAAAGATCCTGTTTAGATTTCTTGTTTTATAAACTTTAGCCTCCATTGCTTGTTTCAAGAGCTTTGTTGTTCGCTTCTGAATCAGAAAGTCGCGTGAAAGTGTTTGGGTTAGTATTTTGAAAAGATCCTTAATCCTTTAAGGTCAGTTCGTCCCGTGTGGCCCACACTTAACTACCCATATGGTATTTAAGTGCGTGTGCATTTGTCAGTCAATTAGAAGTAGAAGTAGAAGCAGTAGAGGTTATACGAAGATTGTGGAAGACAGCAGTCCGAGAAATACGAGATCCAGAGACAATTTATTAGTAGAAAGCTCAACGAAAGAAGCGTAACGTTGCAACAAGACTTTTCAAAACTTGGAGCGAGAACTACCCAAAAGCATCCTAATGGCCCGTGCCATTTGCTCTCTACGCCTCTACAATCAACTCATTTTCGCTGGGTGCTCTATTGTCCCACCTCTTTAGATTGTTGTGCTTCTAGAAATCATCCCGAAATCGAACTCATATATCCTTTAATTACAGTCTAGCCGTGGATATTTCTTGGAAGCTTGGAAATGATGATAATTCTGATGTTCTATCCTCAACAAAATATCGACTGAGAAGAAAACGAATATCATTACTAAAAGACAGAAAATTAAGGAGTTGTTGTGTTGTGCACAGCACTAATTAGGAGTGGAGATTATAGTTTGATATTATAGCTTGTTTTTTTGTATTTTAAACGCTCCGAAAACATTTCACGAGCAATTGTCTGGTTGTGCACTTGTCCTTTTTTTTCTTTTTTTTTTTTTTTTTTTTTTTTTTTACCAAAGTCAAGTTTCCCATTCTGATCCATTGGTAACATAGTGCCCGCTCTTCAAACACCTAGAGAGTGAGATCATGACGGCAAAAACATGAAGGAAATCTCAAGTACCTGAAATATACGCTGCGATGGAGGACCGCCAATGTATTAAATTTTGTATTGGATTTAATGATAAATCTGCGACCCCCAAAATGAAACTCTGCACCTCTTACGCAGGATCTAGGTCATATCCTGCGCGCATTTCTTGTAGATATCTTGTTTATGCCTTTTTGAGGATATGAGAAAGTAAAGCAAGTTGACAAGATCTGTTGCTGTGTGCTGCTTATTAGTATTTATTTATCTATTTTTTTTTCTTTTTTAAAATTCCAACTCTGTAGATAAAATCAAAGAAAGTTAGATGCCTAATGAAAAGATGGGGCTCGATGGTTCCCTCTCGATGAAATTCAAATACATCCAGGACATCGCTGTTTGATATTTGATTACGTTTTGTAAATTTATAAAATCGTTTCAATTTCTAAACTTGTTCTCCGTATCACGCCCCCTTGTCATATTTGGTAGCTACGACAAAAAATTCTCTATGCGTTCTTCTTTTCAGTAAAATAAAACCTCTTCTGACCTGTTATCATTATGTTTTTCCCCGAGCACAAGTTGCTTTTTACTTCGTAGTATATTTCAAGGAATAGCGCACCTGTTCTTTTAGACACTTCTCATTTGTTGCAGTTCCTGATAACTTGCAGCCTGATAATTTGTTTTGCTTTGAAGGCTCAAGTTTGTATAGACAGTTATGTATCGCTTCAAAAGTTTATAAAGGTTTTACTAGTGTACATGTACCGCAGAATTACTGGCTAATGTCTCCGAATATTAGGTGAGCAAATTCTTGGGCGATGATTTTGAATTTGAGAATAAAAAACGTTCAGATTAACTTCGACTCGTGAATCCTTCCGTTGATAAAAGCTGAAAGTTGTGTGGAACTAAAAACGAAAACAACAACAACAACAAATGTCTTACCTTTCTTTGAAACCTGAAACGTCTCAGGCGGGATTAGAGCACGATATAAAATGCTTTCTTCAACTCCTAAAAAACTGCAAGAGAGCCTCTTATATATTCCCTATGCGCCTCGTAAAATTAATGCATTTTCATGAGGCGGAAGTCTCTTGTAATAGTTGAAAATACTCCTACACGTTAATATTGCTACATTGACTAGCAAACTACGTTTTTATTTTCTACTATGCCCGCTCTCAGGTTAAGAGTTACATCCTAAAACCAGATAAGATGTTTTTCCATTCCTCTGCGCCTATTTTGAACGGTTCTTTGTTGAATATATTCACTTGAATAAAGAACACTGTTCTTTAGGTCCAAATGTAACAAAGATTATACATATGGGATAGAGATATTGCACCCGAGTCAGATAAAAAACGTAATCATGTTGGTTCTCCAGTTGTTACCCATTCCTGCTTGTTATGCTTTGCTGGAATTCACGTTACTTTAGCTAAAACTGCTTTGTCGACTGCAGCTGAGCATAATTTTTCTCAAGGTTTTTATTCAGAAACACAACTTTGCCTTTCTCTCCTAAATTTGAGAAGAAACGGGGTCCAGAACATGTAGAAATATTGAGTAGTTATGGCAAGTGTTGTATAATGTTTTCTAAGTGCCTTTGAAGTGAACCTCTTGATCCTTTTTTCCTTCCTTGGACAATATCTCCACTCCACTTAAAGATCTCAATGTCTCCAACTTCTCTAAACAAAAGGAGCTTTATCTACTGTGTGAACAACATTTGAAAACTTGTAATATTTTGTCCTCTCTATTGCACTATGTACATATCTTTTCTCTTACAGTTCTGTATTCTCATATCCGTACTTTGAGGCATTACATACAACAACTGGGGACTGACTAGGAACGTGCGAGTTATTTTAGTCTCCAGTCTCATATTATACTTTTCTTCTATTTATATACTGTTCTATTTATACACATGTAATGCTATATCTTATAATTACAAACCTGTCACATTTACAGCAGTGAATAAAGTTTATTATCATTATTATTACCTCGTGGTAATAATATGCAACATTTATCTTTTGATACGCTGTTAGCAGACTTTTACTGAGCACAAAATTTACTTCAGGTGTTTATGCTTGAAGCTGAATAAACATTTGAGGGAAAATGACATCAACTCTGATTTCAATGATATCAGTGATATTAGTCTTCACATGGCGTGGGCATTCTATCGCTTTTACCAGAAAAATAAAACAGTTATATAATTCGTCGCGAACTTAGAACCTTTTCTGGTCAGATTGGATGAAGATTATCTACAAATTATCTATAGTGCTCTGATGAAATATTCGTCCAAATGTCACACGTTAAATGATTTGACATAAAAATTTTAGATATGGAGAGAAGAGTTCTCAGTTGACAAGTTTTTTTCAGAGTTGTTATATTGACCGATAGGGTTTAATACAGGGATCTACAAGGGTTCCGTGTTCGCGAGAGGTGATAGATTTCCGTTTATTGTTTTACACGCTTGAAATAATCATTGCTATTAATAAAACTCGGCCGGAAGTTTCAAAAATGGGAAATGTTCACTATTGTCGTCGACCTATGAGGCAACTGGAAAATATTGACTAGACGTTTAAGGGATGGATTGTGAGCTTTCTGAGTTATAATTTCACGATTAATTGGTTATTCATAGAGTTTACATGTAATAATGTTCTCGGTGTATGAAAGAATGCTTCCGAGTTGTCGTGTAAGTTGACTACAGTATTTGCCTTCCCTGCCATGCTTGCCGAAATTGGCGTCATGACGTCATTTTGGTGGATTCCGATGGCAGCCTATTTTCTCAGTCGTTGAATTCTGCTTTGTGTTAGGCGCAGAAATTGAATCCGTCACTGAAGAGCCAGTGAAATGCTTAGCAACTCGCAGTTCGTGTAACAAAATATTACATCACAGTGTGATCAGCGTTTTCAATTAACTGCAATGTTTTGATCTGCCGACATTGAAGGCAATCTTTGAGGTAACTATACCGCGTTTTCACTCACGTGAAAGAAAGTGCTTACATAAGTAAAGAATTCAACTCCTACAGGGTTGGTTTGGCCGCCGTTTTTTTGTTTTGGGACACCATAATATGGCTGCCATGACATCGTGTGAAAAGATTCTATAAGTAAATAGATGTTGTAGTATGATAAAGGCGATAAATTCCTGTGGGTGATGTTTTTTTTGTTTCATTGCTAAGAAGACAGGCATCACTCCTCTGTATGAAAACAAGTTTATTTCTACAAGTGTACTTTTTTGTACTACTGTTTTATAGTATTCGAAGGCGTAAATTAGATTTGCAATCGCATGGAGGCTTGCAAATTCATCTGTGCCGTGTCTACCTACCGCTCGGTGAAGCTTTTTTTTCTGTGTGAATGGGAAGCTTTTGGGAGCTTTTTTTGGGAGCTGTTTTTGGTAGCTGTTTTTGAGAACTGTTTTTGGGAGCTGTGTATGATGGCTGATTTTGGGAGCTCTTTTTTGGCTATGATGTTACTTTAAAAAACTGTGTTCTACTGATTTGCCGGACAATTTGGACCTTCGCTGAATATCGAAGAAATTATTTGCTGAACATGTTGCCTTACAAGTCAACAAATGTAATCGAATTAAATGGTTAAGATTTCAGAGAGGAAAGCTTGATACTTCTATTTGTAAAACATGTAAATGTTTGTATTACTCTTATGACTGCTTTCTAGTACTGCTAATAGCTGTCAGCAGTATTGAAGGATTGTTACCGTACATTGTCTAGTTATGAGGAATTTATTTGTTTTGTTTCATCAAACAGACGTCCAGTGAGCCATCTAGCTCAAGATGTATCGCTGAGGGACTTTTTTCCCTATACATTGCTTCCTCAGGGCCAAAAATGAAAAACGTTCTTCTAACACATCGTGAACTTGACTGCCTTAGAACCTTTTTTCGCCCAGATTGGGTAAAGATAAGCTACAGATTATCTATAGTGTCGGATGAAATATCCGTCGAAATATCACACATTAAATGATTTGACATGAAAAGTCTAAATATGGAGAGAAGAGTTCTCAGTTGACAAGTGCTTTTTGCAGAGTAGTTATATTGACTGACAGGTTTTCATACAGATTCCGTTTTGATGGATTTCCGCTTATTGTTTCACACGCCCGACATAATTAGGAATGTTAATAAAACTGTGCCGGAAGTTTCAAAGATGGGAAATATTCATCCCTTTTGACGTCGACCTATGACGCAACTGAAAAATATTGGCTACACGTTTAATTAAGGTATACCTCAGCAACAAGATCCTTAGATTAACTGATTAATTTCAGTTATTTATTTCAATATCTATACTGAGCAACAACTTATATAAATTGTTCTCACATTCTTGATGAAACAGATAAAAGGCCCTCGCTGAAATTTTCATAAAAGTTTAAAGACTTAAATATTTTCTCCCTGCTGAGTTACTTTAGACACAAGACTAAACGGTTTATCGCTATTGATAATGTCTCCGAATTCACCTACAGACAATATTTATCTATTTGTCTTAAAATACCACGAAATTGCAAAGAAATATCTACATAAGGATTCTTCTATCAATGACGAGTAGAATATTGGTGAAAAGAGGCTCCTGTGGTATTTGTTTTGAACATTTTTAGAGATATTCTCACGTTTATGGCATCAGTCTATAGCTTGTGATATTGAGTCGATGTCATTGTGAATACAAATCGAGACGGAAGATTTTCTTCACAAGTTTACACAATCCAACCATTTTAAAATTGCCATGAAGACAAGAAAATGTGTTTCGTGCATGTCACTTAATTAAAAATCTTTTTTGCGATTTTATACTCTATTTGATTAGTTTATGTGCTAACCCCTCACCTGGTGGACAGTAGAGAGTTTAAGCATGACGCTTACGGCAGACGGCAAACGGCAAAGATTACCTCTGAATCTGTGTTCTTTTCTTCTAATCCTTAACTCAATCACACAAAAATAGAAAAATGTCTTCTACTATTCACCGCAAATACAAATATTTTCACTCTACTGTATAGAAACCTGAAGACAGACGGCAAAAATTTCATTTTTGCCGTCTGCCGTTTGCCGTTTGCCGTTTGCCGTAACGTCATGCTTTATCTCTCTATTAACTTCCGTGGCACTTGTTCCGACATGAAGAGTGCCAGATTGATATATGTAGGTCAGCGGTGTCACATATGGGCACTTACATTTTTCAGTAGTTTTCCAAAGCACATGTATGTGAGTATCACCATGGTTGCCGAAGATTAAAAGTTGTGTTACTACAACACCAGTCTAGTTTACTGGCGCGGACATTATAAAGAGGAAAACTACAGTCGATACTAAATGCACTATTTGTGCTAAACTTTGAATTGTGTCGTTCGTCAGTTGCAACTCGATTACTTATTTATTGGTTATCAAAAATAATTTGTCTTTTCATCTTATTTGGATTGATGAGGGGCTCACTAAAACGTTTAAAAGTCCACAGGACGAGCAATGCTAGATAACCTTAATTTATGCAAGTCATGTCACTTAAACTAGTTTCGATTTCAACAAGCATCGACCAAGGATTTAACTTTGACTTGCTGAGCAAAGATTTTGAGAAAAGTGTCCCAAGGAATAATAGTTATCCACGGGGCTTTTAGATTCTGCTTTCAGCATTGACCGAAAATTAATTCCGGATTCAAAGCCAACTTATTTGTTTAATATTATTAACAGACCAGAATGAACGGTATTTATAATGTGGATAAGACCCTGCCCGGGTCTCTGATTGGTCAAAAACACATGTTTTATCAGAGTATAAAACATACAAAAAGCGTGTTTCATTATTTTTCGCCACATTACCAATATATCATAAAGCAACTGCCTGCGGCTTGTGTTTTCTATGGTTCCTTCTTGTCCTCAAATATCCGACTGTTCTCTGTTCTGTTGTAAAGCACTTAGGAAGCGGTAGAACACTCAAGAAGTAGGGAAAAACACTCGACTGCGTCTCGTGTTTTCCCCTACACTTCCATCGTGCTTTACCACTTCCTGTGTGCTTTACAACAGAACAGAGCACAATCGAGGCTTCTTTATTTGTTAAGTAATACTCGGCTTAGGCTTCTTTATTTGTTAAATAAAACACATCAAGCAGTATAATGTAGTATCATTTATTGAAGTTATCCAGTTCCTAAACGTTAACTCCAGCTTCGATATAGAAACGAGACCTTGATCAACACTACTGAATCAGAAGTAATCACGTGTCTTTCGTCTTTCCTTGTTTAACTCGACTGACTGGTTTCATTCAACACGTCACATTATCGGGCCAGTCGCACTTATCCGTTTGCTTGTTATATTTCAGGCCTGCTGGGCAGGGCATATGGTACGTTATGCCACCAGAACAGGCTATATATCCATAGCAATTGTTAGGGTCTTTGTAATTTCCATCTGCTTTGCCCTGACAGAAAGCTAAAAAAAAAAAAAAAAAACCATAACAGAGTAAATTAAAAGCAGACGATCGTTTATTATTTTAAACTTACATGACAATCAAATCATGCAAACTTCCAAGTTTGAGCCGCTGTTAAAGTCAGTCCCCGAAATACGAGTTACCATAGATTTTCATCCAAACTTGGGGATTTAAATTTTGAAATTGACAGTGTTTCCGGTGATGGTTTGCGGAACAGGAGGAGCTTCAGAAAATGGTTACGAGTCGTACACGCTATTTTTTTCATGGGAGCAGAAATTCTAGCAAGCAAGCTTAAACATAATATTGGGTATACTGCATTGACTTCAAAGAAAATTTTGCCATCGATTTTGCTGCTGATTCAAAATAACATTAAAAAAGACTTATAAGTCACCATACGACAAAAAGGCGATTTATCTCTTGGGCACTCACGCATAAGGTAGTCGCCATTTTCTTAGTTTCACGTAAAATTATACACAGAAAGTAAGCACAATGTAATATAATACTAAGAAATCATCTTTACGATTATTCTGGATGATGTGAAGTTTATATGAAATAATTCATATATGAACTGCGATGATCATTCTTCATTTTCATTATTCTGGATATCACATAAACCTCATCCAATAATTGTTTATAATTATCACTTTGGGCAGCATTGAGAAAATAGCCCCGTAAAGCAAACCTCCTTTAACCCGTTCTGCCCATTTTTTTACACTGTTGATAAGAAAATACATTTTTCAACGTGAAATCATTGCAATACAAACCAAAGGAGGGCTCAATAAGGTATAACAGCATGCAGCTTATGATCACAGGCAGATAGACGCAGTTTGACATCATATTCGTATTGACCTATGCGAGAGAACGCAGGATTAATGAAAGAACAAACACCTTGTTTTTTATTTTATTTAAGGTGGACAGCCAAGCTCCCCGAGGGGCTGTGCAATGCTTGCTGGCGAGCAGGTTCATCCATCATAGTGGCTGGGGGTGAAACAAACACCTTGTATGTTGGCTGACTTCCACATATATTTGACGACGAATGTGTGTACGTGCCTGCTTATAGCTTCTGGCTGAGATATCTGTTGCCAAGCTCGTTCAGGTTGCTTAGTAACGAGACGTCATTTCTAGCGATAGGTTTAAAAGTTACAACAGACAGCTTTAAGTGGGCTATGACGGTGCTGATAATGGGACAAGTGAACTTTTCAGAAACTGGTAAAATGTTAATCATTATATTAACCAAATGGCTGGAGAATTATTTAGATCGTGCAGTCTTGATCAGCTAGCTATTCAGTGATCAAAAAGGAATAACGAAAAAACAAAAAAAGGACACAAAATGAGCAGTGTAGTCGATCGAAGAGCGTCGAGTTATGTTCACGCGTGGCACGCATTACGCATGCGTTACGCGTTACCTTCGTCGCACTTGGGCAGGGCATAGGGAGTCTTCACGATCAGTATCTTACTGTTTTCAAATTTTCTAATTCATCGGTGCGACGGACAATGAAATCTCTCCTTACGGCAACAATTCATTGCCAAGCAAACAATAACCGAGGATGATCGAATCGAGTCAATCAGCAAGGAGCTGGTTGGAGCCTTAGAGCCTGTATGGCAAAATTCTTATTAATATTAAATGATGTTAACCAGCAAGAAAATTTGTAGTAATTCAAGCCAGGGACTAAAAACGACTAGCGGACGGAATTCAACAAAAATATGGCTATTTTCAAGGCTGTTTGTTTTTCTTTAAAATTTTAAAAGGTACAACATGTCAAGCCCTGAAGTTAATAATATAAAACGCCATACCTTTCAGATACTTTTCTGGTAGGATCAAAGGGCCTCGACTGACTGTATCATAATAGTCTGTGTTCCTGTAAATCTGTAGAATATAAGCGTGTGTCGGAAGTTGTTGATTTAACGTTAACGAACCTTTCAAAAAATATCTTTTGTTCACGGCATACAGTTGCGGTCTGTAAATACATCTGTGTTTGCACATTTGGCCTTCAGAATAAGCCACAAATGAATTCCTGTTGGAGGCTTGCCCTTTCAGTAGTCATGGAAACAACATGTCCTTGGATAATAAATCGCCGAAAAACTTTGATACATTTGTTTCTCAATTGGTACATTTATAGCAATTTAATTCTGCGTTATTTAATTTCAGCACTATATATATATTTTTGCTGGTTAGGAAGCTAAGCAACTTGCTCCGTATCTGGCCAGAAATCTTTCATTAAATCTGCAGTGTAAATACATGAATGGTCTTGATTGCAGTTAAGCCACAGAGAGGGACCACAGACAATTAAATGTTGACATTATTGGAAACACCGTAACACTTTGACATTCCTCTTTTGTAGCAAGCTGAGAAATGTTTCCAGATGCGACTAGCTAGCAAATGATTCAGCTTCGCCTTCACGAAAAAATATACATAATCATTCACTTATGACATTTTGTAGCTGTCGTTAGCTTGTTTAATACCAAACAAACGTGAAATACAAAGCAGCAACTTTCGCCAACGTGTCGCAAAAACTGAGGCACTAAACTTCACTAACGTGCAAATAAAAGCATGTTAAAGAACTGTCTGGATACATAAACTGTAAAAAACTACAAATTCGTAAAACGAAATTCTAAAACGCGTCTAATACCCTGGTGAAATGCTACGTGATATAGTTAACACAAATCGCATATAAACAAAGCGGGAAACGAAACTATAAGATTTTCAGCAATATACTACTCTTCAATCTATTTACACAACTTGCCAAGAAGGTCCCAACATAAAAGACATTCAGTTTTTGGATTACTCATCAGGGCTTGCTAGTAACAGGAAAACTGAGGGACTTGCCTCAGTTATTTCTTTCGTTGTTTATAGCCATCATGAATTAACAGAATTTAAGATTACAGTATACTTTCAGTAGAGTTTAAACTGTAGATACCTAAACGCCTATATCAAATTAAAGCTTATAGAGCTGGCTATCAAACTATACCAAGAATTTTGAAATAAAATAAATTGTCGAATTTTCCACGACCACGAAATGCGAGCGCCCGAATCACCTTTCGAAAGCTACAAGTCAAAGCGAATTTCGTTTTTCGCCAATTTAATTTTTCCCTCGGTTTCAGAGCCCAAAGCGCTTAAAAAGCGTGTCTGGGTTTTGGCATATTCAATTGCAGTAAAAAGTTACAGAACATTTTCGAAATAGGATCGAAAAACTGTGGAGTGATCGTACAAAAATTGCTCTCGAAGAAAAAGTATTTCGAAATTAACAATTCCCAGACGTAAGTTTGTAGTTTATAAGTTAAACTAGCTACTGTCCAAATTTGAGGGCAATTGAACAAATTCCCTTTGAGTTATAGCTCTTTGAAGTATCTGCTTCAAGTGAAAAAATTTATTCGGGAAAACAGCGCTAAGAAAAATGATCTGCTTCGCAAACAAACTCCGCCCACAAACGCCTTCAACTGGGTTCTCAGGTAACTGAACCAATCAGTTCAGGGAAAGTTTACTACTGTTAACCTCCTGGTGAAATTTACGCGCGAATCTCTAAAAAACTCTTGTGTTTCGCAATGCGCTCAAGAAACCGGAGGCGGAGAGATAATTTCTCTGTAGCTGGTCTGGCAAAGTGGGGAAGACTAAAAAGGATACGAACGCTAGAGTGGCTGAGCGAAGAAAACAAACAGAAGGAAGCGCGGGGAGCAACTGTGTGTGGTCAACTGTGCTATGTTTACTTATAACTTAATAGAGTTACACCTAATACCAAAAATGCTGGGTAGTCAGAACAACAATGCTGATTAACTGGGTGGTCAATTCGTGACATCCATACAGGTAATTCCCGCGAAAATCGTCTCGGTTGATTGCATACGCACCACAGGGCTGTCAATCAAGAGGTAAACTTTTACTTCCGGCGAAAACGTAAAACCGCCATTTCTCCGCCAATATTTAATCTTTTTCAAAAATGTTTTTCAGAAATTAGAGATTATTCTTCGACCACTAGTTTGACCCAAAAATCCAAATTTGAAGAAAATTGCCGCCCCGGAGGTATACTGTAACCATGCATGCATGGACATTGCCTCAGTCATAATTTTTTTCTGGCTACGGCCCTGATCATGGAATTTGTGTAAAACAAAATATCCTAATGCTCCGCTTAATGTTGAACCTCCGTCCTTGATCCTGCCTCGGAGATTCAACTCGCATATTTGAATGTCGGCGAGTCTTCACACCGCTGTTTTAATTTGGCAAACGCTTTCGAAACTGGTACAACTCAAAGATAAATTTTACGACGTTACAAATTGACTCCTCTATGCGTTTCAATCGTCGCTGATAGAATCGTAGAATTTAGTTTTGTCCAAATTTAGGGTCTTGTATGTTGTTATTCGAAATTAAGAAATTCATCGGCATTGAGTTTTTGCACGCTTCGGGTATTTTGGCTCGACTAATTAAATTCTCGTTAAAATATGAACCATGGCGAGACCAAAGGCCAACGCCGGATTCGGCTAAGTGACCGTGATATTACTGCAGCATCAAGTCAGTGATAAATTGCAAGAAATCAGGACAGTAGACACGGTTTGTGATTGGCTATAACTGCGAATTTGGGCCCTGGCTGTAAAATAAACATCAGACCGTAGATTTTTAAGGCGTTTTCCTTTGAAGCCTGTTTTTCATTATTTACGTGCTTTTGCTATTTCCCTCTGGAAAAGGTCAAAACGTGAATTTATTTCAAAACCATTCAAAGGAACATGGGCTATTCATGGAAAAGCACACCTTAAAAAAATTGGCCAATTTTTTCACGTTTGTTGTTCGTAATTCGTCTAATATTTTCAGTTTTAAGTTACAATTGTGGAGGCAGGCCGGGTTGACCTTATGGTTAGGGCGTTTGTAAGGACGTCCCGAGCTCAAACTCCTCACGTCTTGAAACTGGTCAGCTTCCAAACAGCTTTATCAATCTTTCAGTTCTAGTTATAATAAAGTGTATTCAGTTGGCAAAGAAGTGCTCAAATAACATGACATTTTTTCGAACTTAGGAACTATTAATATCGTGACATCGCTCTTTTAAAATCCCTCAATACTCAGCAAGTCTTGTGCCAAATTTAAAGTTACTTCCCACTTTCAAGGGCGAAAAATATGTTTATTCGTTCAATAGACCACCGGTCGCACTAGCTCCAGCTGTGAGAGGATAATCTTGCGTAATTACCGGTCATGGCGAAAATATGAGAGTTAGTATAGGAATATTTACGATCGCTGTTGGGAAGTAAAAAATACTATCAAGTTCTCAACGAATATAGTTCACCCTACTCCCACAGTCGATCATTTGAAGTAGTATATCAAACCCATAAGACCGTGTTTTACCACATTTCCAAACAACGGGAAGAGAGTTAAAAATACGACACGTAGCAGAGTATTTTCGACGAACTTTGAGGTGTTTGGAAATTTGGTCAAACACTGTCTTGAGTGTTTGATATATCTTCTCAATCGAAACTTAAATTAAGGAGAAAATGGAGAAAGAAAATCGTAAAAATCTATGCTAATTAAGTTCAGAAATCCAAACACCATCACGGTCATGATTTCCTTTGTTTAAGCGTGAAGAATTATTAATGAGTTTGAGAAGTCTGATTGCTTAACGAGGCCACTGTTAGCGAACTATAACCTAGGAGGCGGTAACTCACTAAAATCGCTAAGTCAGAAGAATAAGTGATTGGACAACAAGCAATGTACTAAGGCGTTTTTATGAAGAGCTTTCTAGTATTTGTATCTCCAAAAACCGATTGTAAATATTCCCAAATTATTATACTTTCCCCATAATCTTCGCTCACAGCTTGACTCTGGGCCGCCTGTGATTTACTTAACCTGAAGTCTAACGTATACAGGAAAAAGAAATAAAAATTTCAAGAGCGTCCTAGTTATTTAGAATAACGTATTTTCAAATAAAAGTATAAAAACGAAGAGGGTGCGATTGATAATGTCGTACATGGAAAAATTTAACCCCCCGGGGAAAATTATCGCGGCAAAAGCTTTCCTTGTAGTTCGCATTTTATGGTATCTGCATATTTGGTCTTTTAACGCACAGCAGATAAAATTCATTGTAGTTGACGCCAGGATGTCCTTCTGTTTCATTGGTTTGTGGTTTCATGAGAAGAGATTATCTCCCCGCGTGGTGCGAGTTGTTTAAGAACCTTCAGTTTATGAGCTTTTAAATTCTTGCTTTTGATTTTGGGAAGACATCAACTTTGAGCGAATTTACAAGGTATGTAGAATTTTACGGATTTTCATCAAATTTCGCCGAAACATTCCAAGGATAATGACAAAGATAAGTGTGTCAGTGTATCTTAACTTTTAATTTTTTTTTTCGTGGCGTCCATTTATTGTACATGTCGGGCGTTTTAAGCTACTCCAACTTTAAACGCGGATATATAGATAACTAATTGGAATTTCTAAAACGCCTGATACACTTCCCTTGATTGATGTCCGCTGAACAAGACTGTACTGCAACATTTGATACCCGCTAAATTCAAAAGAGAAACTATCGTTCATTTCACAGTAAACAGTTGCCTGATACTTCCTGAAAGAAAAAGTTGCTTAAGTTACATTTTTATCGCAAACTACAGATTTTATTGAGCTTTTCACTGATATATAGTTTTTTTGGGTCTTACTGAAACTGACGCGTGCGCGAATTTCCTAAAGGACACCCGCAAAGGTGGGAAGTAACCTCACTGAAAGGTACATATATATATCTTTGCATTTTCACACACCACATCATTTAAATTTAGCTAAGAATCTTTTCACTTGTCAAACCGTTCCATTTGTGATATATTCTAATTTACTGTTGTGTACCTGACGATTATTTTTGCGATATCTGAAGAAAATGTATTCATGATCACCAATAGACCTTATCACGCTTTTCGACGCCATCTTCACGGGTAGGCAAAGCGGTCAGAAATTACAGTGTATGTAAGGGAATCCGATGGCAAATAACTTTTTACAAAATTAAATTTTACACAATTCGTGAATCGCAACGTGAAAATACTAGGTAAAAGATTGTATTCACCGAGTTTGAAGGATGTAACTTGCCCAGAATAGGCTCAGTTAATTATTTCTAATTACAGACAAATGTATGGAAAGCTAGAAAAATTAACTGAGCGTCTTCTAGCCAAGTTACATCCTTCAAACTTGGTGAATAGAGTCTCCTACCTAATATTTTAACGTTTTGATTCACGAATTGTGTAAAATCCAATTTTAGAAAAAGTTGTTTGCCATCGGATTCCCATACAAACACTATAATTTCTGACCGCTTTGCCTACTTGTTAAGATGGCGTCAAAAACCGTGATAAGGTCTATTTGTTTGTGCAGCCACATCATGGTGACATTGTCAATTTTTTTTTATAAGAATATTGTTTTTGCGACTGAGGCTGAATATTCCTATTTTTCTCCTGATTTTAGGTTAAAAATATTCTTATGAATATTATTACGTTATAGCGTACGATATTGCTGTTTTCAAATGTATTTGGTGTCTGGATGGCGTTAAAATAATTTTGGAACCAGCTTGCAGGCATTAAAACCTGATATCACATACATAAATTCTTGCAGAAAAGTTATTAGACTTCTTAGCATCGAACATACGCCTAGTGCTGTTCTTGTTGCTTTTTGGCTAGTTTGGCCATTTAGAGAAGGAATGAACTTTATACGGTTTAGTTAAAAACATATGATTGTATCGTATTTACAAATTTTCACCACACAAAATTATTTATGTAGATGCCTACGAAAACCATTAATTGTTAGCCGCCAGTTGTTTACCGGAAGACAACCCAGAATAAAAGTGAGATATCCAAGCTGGAATAATTTGGCCACGAGAGTGGCGATTTATTGACTAAAATAACTTTAGTGACAGCTTAATTACCAAAAACTCGACGGATCGTTAGCGCAGGTGGGCGTGAAAACAGGCCACACGCCTCACAAATTTGTGGCAAGCCCCACCAAAGCAGGATCCCAGATTGAAAAGGTAAACAAATGACGGCGAAGACGTCATACATTAAAGCTTGAAAGAAGAGATTAAATGCTAGCATATTACTGAGGAACAAGCCCCTGCTTGATTTCCCCATAGTAGAAAGATAAGGAGCAAAAACAATCATCATTAGGTCAAATCAAGTGTAATCGTAGCAAGCTACTACCGGGGGAACAAGCCCCTGCTTAACTTCCGCCGCGTAGCAGAGATTATGATAAACTTGCCTAGACTAGCTGCAACACATTTGTACCTGATAAACTTAGCTACTTGAGAACAAGCCCCTGCTTAAACTCTCGCATAGCAAAGTTGTAGTAATTATTATGTGAGGGAACAAGCCATGCTTAAATTCCGCACAGTGGAACCTCTACAGGAGAGAAAAATTATACAAACGAAACCACTAACCGATAGGAAGAGACAAGCCCATGCTTGATTTTCTTACAACGTGAAGCAGTTAGTTAGCGTGTAACGATTCATTGCGAATATAAAGTCTAAAGGCGTCAGATTTCCAACGACCAAGGGTTCTAATCTATGCGTCGGTAAAGCCCATTTCTGCCGCGTGACTTGCGGCACCGATGCGAAAACTGTGAGATTTATAATGTACGACATCGAGGCCGCAGAAAATAAGGCATCAATGTATTTCGGTATTAAACTGACCCACTGTTACAAGGGATGCGTCAGGAAAACAAAAAAGGGGGCCGTGACCGGAGCCCCTAACCATGCAGTATTGGATAAGAGCATTGAGCGGACAAAAAGGCTGGGAGTCCTCTCGCTGTATTATGATTTCAAATGGCCTATTAGAGGTGTTATGTTTAAATTTGGAGATTGTAATCTTAGCCATGCGTGACTCGTGGGCATTTGGTAGAAATTGTATTTGTCTAAATTGTAATATTGAATGCACCGTATTTACGAGTTTTAAATTTTGAATATTTTAAATCTAATTCATTCTTTATTACTGTAATATCTTAGATGTATCTTAGGAAATTTGAATTTAATTTAGGATAGAGGGCCACTAGTTTGTCAGTTATACGGTTTTGTGATACCCTCTTTAAATAAAGTTTTTACTTACTTACTTACTTACCTACTTACTTACTTATTTCAGCCTCGATATTCTTATATAACGTATTCTTAATTCTAAAACAGAAAGAGTGCAACTCAGATTGGATGCTATCGCCGCCATGTAAATTGCTGGCTCCTGAAGCCTAAACAACACCGTTTTGTTTCTGAGGAAATAAAACAGAAATGAATCTTTCGTTACCAAATGAATAACAACAACAACAACAAAAAAAATAGATCAAGGGCTCCAAAACCTAACTGGCCTACTGTAATGCATTGTCGTTAACTGATAAATAATGAAATCCATTACGTTTGAAAATAACATTGGTCTTCATTTTTTTCCTTTGCTTGAGTTTAATTGAGAATCCTGTATTAAGCCCATGCAGCTAGGAATGTAACCATTTGATCGGCAATGTGCTTTAAATAAGAATCTGGCTCTTTTGTATTTTTACACTTAGCAGGGCGTCCTTGACTCGATTCTTGCAGTGACTTCTACGTAGCTAAGCAATGTAACTACCAATAACAATAGACTCTTGGACATTACAGCGTGGTTTATTTTATCTTTAGTTTTGTCTTTTTTTTCCAAGAATTTTATCAAGGAAATCGATTTCGAGAATTGTTGTTGAACTGACTGAGTTTCTTTTCACCGAAGAAATTAAAAGCAAATCTAAGAGCAAAAAGTTAATATTGAAATTTAATTAAACATTTCAAACGCCAAGCCGCCAAGACATGCTAAACAATACCCTCTTCAAAGCATTAGAATACGGTGAAAATTGTATAAAGCATTAAAATGAAGACGAAATAAGCAGACAGACTTGTCCCTTAATTTTTCTTGATTGATGAAATTAGGCACGTGCGTGGGCGTTAATCCGGGCATTTTGGAGACTTTTGTTTGGAAAGACTTAGCATTTTAGTGGGGAAAAGCCTAAAGACAATTTAATGATAATTGAAAACTCAAACATCATGTGCGATGACACTAAGTCAATATTTGAAACTCTGGTCTTACATACAGTCGCGACATTTACGATAGCTGAAATCCATACATAGCACTATACAACAAGCAAGGTAGGTAAGTAAAATATGTAACCAGAGTTGATTTTTTACCTGATATTTAGTGTGACAAATCTCTTGAATTAGAAGCTCCTTAAGATAAAGATCATATGGTGATGACCAACGCTATCCGACTTGTACATACAACACGAGCTGAATTCCACGTCTGCTTTAAAATTCGGAAAAGCAAATAATATACCCGCGAAATGCAGTATTCTTCTTGGAGTAAGAAGAACTAAAATGAACGGATTGATTTAATGTTATATGTTTGCATTGCTGCATTTTACACAAGTGAATGTGTGTTTTGGTCGTCAATATGCGATATAAACTTGCGACCGAATTTCCTGAACGACACCCGCGAGGGCGAAATGTGACATCCCGGAAAAGGAATATCTTTGCATTTTTACATACAACATCGTTTCAATCTAGCTAACAATTACTTTAGTCGTCAAACCGTTCAATTTGTGACACATACTGAAAAATCTACTGTTGAGTTCCTGACGATAATTTTCGCGATATCTGATGAACATGATTTTGAAAGAAGTAACAGGTCCTTTTGTCTTTTTGCACTTAGCAGAGCTTCCTTAACTCGATTCTTGCAATGAATCCGACGTAGCTAAGCAATGAAACTATCAATTGCAATACATCAATACATCCGGTGCCAAGCCCTATACTTGCTTATATTTCTTCCTTAGCGCATGCATAGTTTTTAGAGGAAATGGTTATGAAGCCAGGCAAACATCAAAGGGGCAAACAAAGATGCCAAGATTTATATTGGAAGGTCCACGACTGTGCACAGTCTTTTGTTTTGCGTTCATACACTATGCATGAATTACGTAACAAAACTTTTCTATTGGTTAGTTCCCCAATACGGAGTAAACAACTATTGTGTTTCAGTTGTGCACAGTCAAGGCCACAAAAGAGAACAGAAATATTAAACAAAGAAATTTTGTCGGGTTTCATAACCGTTCCCCTCTATTAACTATGGCGCATGCTTTTAATGTATGACGTGGCGCGACGTTAGGGTGTTCCAAGAATACTTGATTTACGCTCTTTTTTTTAAGAATATATTTTATAACAATATCGAGGCTGAAATTTAAGAAATTTTAAAAATACTTTTAGAATAAACCCCCAGCTGATCTATGAGATTTTGAAAAGAATATAATTTTGTGTGTTGAACATTTGTAAATACAATCCAAAATAGTCCACCCGAGCTGATTCCTCAGAGGTCTCCCGTGAAGACTCCAACAAGACCCAGTGGCCCAGAGGGATATGTCACGAGATATGGAAGGACGGTTAAACCAAATCCAAAGTTCCGAGACTTTGAGGCCTGACAATAAAGCATTAACTTATGAACTGCCCTTTTTCACTTTCTCTTTCTTTGTTATTCGCTTCGCTGAAACTGCATGTATTTAACTTGCAAAGGGAGGTGTGGAACGAGCGTGAGAATGTGTGCGTGTGGAACGAGCGTGTGAATGTATGCGTGTGGAATGTGTGTAATAATGCTAATCAGTTTCATAATTTGGGTGTATAACATTTGATCGGTTAGTTGAATAAATGGACTTCTCGAGTGAAGGTCGCCGCTTGAAAACTACGCCCAAGCTAAAGAGGTCTACACGACAACAAACCATAGCTCCAGGCTGTTCACACGATGTTTTAACACAGCGAAATACGAAACACGAATAACGAAATCCGAATAATGGCTATATTCTTCTTTGTTAAACCAAGGCCGGGGAAAGAAAGCTTGTTTTTGTTGCGATCTTTTGCAGCAAAGCCACGGTGGTATGAAAAAACAGCGAACCGATAGCAAATTGGAAAAGTGTTGCCCGAATTTTAACACTGGCTTAAGATGTCTCCCTATGTGAGAAGCTTGTTTTCTTTGGACAAAATGAAAAATTCGCTAAAATCGCGGCTTTTTGAAAATCAAGGAGCATTGGGCATTTGTGTGTGGCGGTTGGTTTGACTTTGAAAATAATAAATGCAATCACACGAGGCTAAGTGAGCGTCAGGCTCCCTAGTACATACATTAGTGCAGATAGAGTACTCGGATTACCGCAACAGTCGAAATATAAGGATTTGTATGGGAGAAACGGTTATATTGTTAAAGCGGTATGTACCCCAAAATATGGCGAACATTTAGACTTTATAAAAACGATTTCTCTACAGATTGGGATTATTGCGTAAGATCATTTAAACCCAAACAATTGTTCCAATCTCTGTGGCAGCTTTAATGTGAGTTACCGGTATGCACAACGAGTTTTAAATGTTCCATTCGAGAAGGAATGTAAAAATTTTAAATAACTTTCTTTAAATGTTCGAGGGATTCGTTCTACAATAAAGAAAAAGCCCTGTTGACCTGGCTTAATGAGCGATAGTATAAAATCATTTTCCTTCAAGAAACTTATAAATAAATTAAAAAAAAAAAGAAAAGAAAAAAAAAAAAAGAAACTTATTGCACTGTAGATGTTGAGGATATCTGGAAGACGCAATGGCAAAGTAAGCTTCAGTTTGCACATGGTTCTAATCACAGTTGCGGGGTGATGATTTTAGTGAGGAGTGGCCCTGATTTTAGCATAAAATCTGTTAATTTGGATTGTGAAGGCTGCTCAATTATAATGGAAGCTGAGGTACAGCTACTATTATTGGAGTGACTACTGACTACTGGCTAATCATCGATGCTTGCCAGGATGATATCGATAAATCTGATATTATTCCTTAGATCAACTCTGACCATTCGACTATTTTTCTTCATTTTAATAGCTCAGACAAACAGGAGGACGGTCCCTCTTTCTGGAAATTTAATGCTAGTCTAACCGAGGAAGACGTTTTTGTTACATTAATAAATGAAAGTGTGCCTAGGTGGCTAAATGAATTCGATCAGTGAAGTTACTGATAAGAGACTGTTGTGCATGGGATTTAATCAAGTACAGGATTATACAAGTTTCAATAAAATACAGCAAAGAAAAAGCGCGTTAAAAGAGGAAACAAATGTCTGATATTGAGACCTCTCTAAGGATCGGCGAAGAAAGGTGCAACGAATCACCAACCTTTGAGAATCAAGAGGAGCTTGAAATGTTGAAAACGGAATGTAATTCTATTTAAGAACAGATCGCAAAAGGCGCCATTATCCGATCAAAAGCCACTTGGTACGAGAAAGGCAAAAAATGGAGTAACTACTTTTTTAAAGCTACAAACGCATAAGAAAGCTAAAAGCTCTGTTCGCAAGGTTTTTAACAATGAAGGAGTGTTAATCACAGATCCTAAAAAAATTCTGCGGGGGATTAAAAATTTTTATTCCAATTTCCGTAAACGTGATCCTCACTGACCATCAGAGGAAATGTTAAACTCTTTTTTAAACAATTCTGGAATCCCGAAATTAACTAATAATGAGGCTCGAACCTGTAATGGAAAATTAACAGTTGACTAGTGTTACAAGAGTCTTCAGCTATTTGAAATCAGCAAGTCACCGGACAATGATGGATTAACAGTCGAATTCTGTAGAGCTTTTTGGCACTCTTTAGGAAATCTGATGGTAGACAGCTTAAACTATTCTTGTGATTTCGGCGAGTTGTCAAATTCCCAGAAGGACGGCTATTATCACCTTAATTGAGAAAAGGGATAAAGACAAGCGGGACTTGTCGAACTGGAGACCAATCTCACTTATGAATGTGGACGTTAAAATAGGATCAAAAGCTATTGCTAAAATATTAGAGAATGTTCTACCAAATGTCATACATTACAATCAACGTGTATATGTAAGGGAAGGACCGTTTTTAACACAGTCAGAACGATTGAAGATGTCATGGAATTCTCAGAATTCTCAGAAAGGTATAATCTTGAGGGGAGAAAGATTTCAAAAAAGCCTTTGATACTTTAAGCAGAGATTTTCCATTTCGCACTTTATCTTCTTTTGGTTTTGGTCCATCTTTCTGCAATGTATTCATACATTTTACAACAATATCTTAAGTTGTGTCGTAAACAATGATTTTTCTATAGTTACGCAGCCCTTTGCAGTTGAAACTCAAATATTGACCCTAGGGAAAATGATGGAACTGTTGGTGTCAATGCTATAAACTATAAAATAAAACCTCAAAAGGGTCTGGCTGGTTGCCATAGCAACCATTCTAAGTAAACCTGTAAAACTTATTTTCTCTTTATGAGTGCAATCGCACACAATTGATCTTTCTTCACCATATTTAAACAAAACTCTTTGGCCCCTTTTAGGTTACCATACCACCTTAGGCCTAGAAAATAGGAATGAAAGTGACTACAAATAAATCTATCTAGATTGGAGTGTGTTTCCTTGATTCCCGTGAGATTTATGGCAATTTAGGTGGTTTTTAGCTTCACTACTTTGTCCTCTATGTCAGTGAAGCTCAAAGCCGCCTACATTGTCATAAATCGGCCTAGAAACCTCACGGGAACTAAGGAAACATGCACTTGAAGCGAGGTAGGTTTAATTTTTATTCATATTCCTTCGTATTTTTAAGCTTAAGAATATAACCATTTTCCCATACAAATTCTTATATTTTGATTGTTGGGTAGCCTGGATACCATCTGTACTAATGTATGTATAAAGGACGCTCATTCGCGAGCTTGGGTCACCTGTGATGCAATCAGGAATCAAATGTTACGATAGCTACTTATGGAGTCCTTGATTGTGAATACTTGTTATTTATTCCCTAACAGTAAATTACAGTAATCTTCGATACTACTGACTTGACCGACTCCTAGTGCGCATGACCGTAACGCAATACAGCGACACTACATCTCTCCTTTCCTCTAAATAATGAGCTAGGTAAAACTTAAAAACGAAATTCAACATGTTACTTCCTAAATCTAACAGTCCTGTTTATGTTCAAACAAGTTATTTCCTTTAAGCAGTTGATCTAAGCAATGTCCAAGTAACACAGTCTTTGAAAAGTTCAGATAATGTTCGCGCAATAATGTTCCTTTTCACTAAACCATTGATTTGAGCAATGTTCAAGTAACATAGTCTTTGAAGTGATCAGGCACTCGTATTGCTCTTGCTAATCTACGAACTGGGGGTAATTCAACTGGTGTAACTGTAGGTGTTTCAACTGATACATTTCCAGGTGGTGCTACTGGTGCGTTTCTAGCTAGGTGATTCAACTGGTGTAACTGTAGGCGCTTCGACTGTCTCAGTTGGTTCAACTGCTTCTGCTGCATCAATGAAGGGTGTAGACTGTTCTTCCTCGGGATGTACAGGTATGTTAGAAGGCAGCTTTTTAAAGAATGACGGATTTCTTGTTACGGTGTGTTCTGCATTTTGGGCTGTAATCATGCTTCCGTTCTTGTCTGTGGTCTCAAATGGCTCAGGCTTGAATGGTGTAGACGTCTTGTTCTGTTTTTGTTGCTTTATCAATACTTTGTCACCAACATTCAGGTCTGTGTTTTTGGCATGGTTGCACTTGTCTGCATACTCTTTCATCTTCTCCTTTCTCTTAGCATCAGCCCGTCTGATCTCTGGGGATGCCTGATCAAACTGCACCAGAGGTAATGTGGACTTGAGTTTTCGTCCATTCAGCAACTGCGAAGGAGACTTCCCTGTGGTGTTACGAGGGGTGGCCTTATACTGTCGAAGGAAGGTGGACAACTCTTGTTTACAGTTCTTGCCTTGAACGACAGCTGTCCTAATTGCTTTCTCCAGTGTCTTCATCAGCCTCTCCGCCTCTCCATTTGTTCTGGGCCATTCAGGAGTTATTCTGCGATGTGTGAAACCAAGTTGAGTGGCAAACATCTGAAAACTTTCACTATTGAATGGTGGACCATTTTCTGTTCTTACTGTCTCGGGGATCCCTTGCCTGGCAAAGATGCTGTCAAGGTGAGGAATCACTGCCTTTGCTGATGTTGACCTCAAAATTTCAACTTCTGGATACCGACTGAAGTCGTCAGTCACGACGAGCAAGTAATCTCCACTTGGAAAGGGGCGACAGAAATCTATGGAGAGCTCTTGCCATGGGCTTAGTGGTAGGGGGGACATTTGCAGAGGTTCGCATACTGGCTTTGGATCAGGGATCGCAGTTTGGCACGGTAGGCACCCTTTGACAACTTCCTCGACCATTCTGTCTATCCTTAGAAACCAGACTGAATCTCGCAAAAGACGCTTGGTTTTGACAATTCCTTGGTGTCCTCTGTGAGCCAGCATAATCATTCGATCTCGAAGCTTCTCGGGAACTATTATGCGGGTCCCTCTCAGAATTACGTCATTTGATACTGAAAACTCCTGCTTGATCTGCTGATACTGACTGACATCTCTTCCAGCCTCGTGCCACTTTTGAGTTGCTATCACTCTTGCTAGACTCAGCAATGCTTCATCAGCTGCTGTCGCATCCTTTACTTCTTGAAGCGTAACGGCATGGGGCACAGCATTATTAGTTACAAAGTTAATATAGGCATCAACTCTTGATAAATGGTTGGAAGCCTGCGATTGTGTGGGATCCGGATGGCGACTCATGTAATCAGCTGGATTGTTTGCTCCTGGGTTGTAAACAACTTTGGTTTTGTATGACTGTAGGCGTAGCTGTAGCCTCTCAACTCGCGCAGTTGCTTTGCAAGTGGGGTTGTTGAAGATTGTTTCTAACGACTTGTGGTCTGTGATAACTTGGAAGGATGACCCATAGAGGTATAGGTGGAAGTGCTCAATTCCCCAGACCACTGCAAGAGCCTCTCTTTCGGTTTGGCTGTAGCGACTTTCGCAATCCTTGAGTGAGCGGCTGGCATACGCTACAATGTTTGTTCCTCCATCTGCTGTTACTTGCGTGAGAATTGCTTCCAGGCCGACTAGGTTGGCATCAACAATCAGCTCCGTTTTGAGTGAGGGGTTGAAGTATTTCAAGATTTCTGGAGTTGCCATGCTGGCTGTGAGGCAGTCGAATGCGTGTTGTTGTTCTGGTCCCCACACCCACTTCGCATTTTGATGCGTGAGTTGACGGATTGGAGCAGAGATGGACGCAAAGTTCTTTATGAAACGTGCGAGGTATTGTGCCAAACCGAGGAAGCTGTGTGCCTCAGTTGCATTCTTGGGGGGGACTGGCATTCATGAGGGATGCAACCTTCTTATAATCTGCACTGATGCCATCTGCAGAGAAGTGATGACCAAAGAAGTCAATGGATGATTGGTTAAACAGACAATTGGCAGGGTTTGCGGTTAGACTGTTTTCTCTCATTCTCTGAAGAATAGCTTGTAAAGCATCATCATGATCGGATTGGTTCTTGCCAAACACTATTATGTCATCAGAAATGTTTCTAACACTGTCAATTCCTTGTAGCACTTCTTCGTCCATGGATTTCTGAAAGATTTCAGCTGCTGAGTTAAATCCAAAACTCAGTCGCTTGTAACGAAACAAGCCAATGTGCGTGGCAAAAGTAGTAATGCTCCGGGAGTCTTCGTCCAGCTCAAGTTGGTGGTATCCTTGGTTTAAGTCTATCTTGCTGAAAACAGTGGCTCCGTTCAGATCAACGATCAGGTCTTCTACAATGGGTACTGGATGTCACTCACGTTCTATAGCCTGATTGGCTGCTCTCATATCGACACATATGCGTATTTCTGTCTTCTTTGGGGGCCACAACTATCGGAGAGACCCAGGGGGTTGGACCTTCAGCTCTTTCTATGATGTCAAGTTCCTCTAGATTCTTGAGCTCAGCCTCGACTTGATCACGGATGTGAAATGGTAGTCCGCGGTACTTCTGGGCCAGTGGTTTTGCGCGGTCACTAACATGTAATTTTGCAGTTCTACCTTTCACCTTTCCCAGCCCCTCAAAGCAATCTTTGTAATTCTCGATGATGTTATCGACTTTGGGTGTCGACACAGTGTTAATTATGTATAGCAGCCCGAGATCAGTTGCCGTCTCATAACCTATCAAATTTCCATCACATCCATCAACAACGCAGAATTGCGTGACTGTCGATTTGCTTGTTACTCCCGACATGATTTTAGCTTCAAACTTGCTAATGACTGGTAAGGGCTCAGAAGATCTGTAGCCATAGATCCTCTTCGAGGTAGGTGTAATGTAAATGTTTTCCAGCTGATTGAAAGAATATGTGTCGATGACATTCACTCCCGCTCCTGAGTCAATAAGACATTTCACTCTCTTGCCTCCAATGGTTACTGCAGTAAACGGTTGTATCTTGTCACGCATGGAGTGGAGAGTGATGCGGTAAGTGTACTCTTCGTCGGTGGATTCATCGCCATCTCTCTCATCCACTGTATTGACTTTCTTGAAATTTAATCTGCTTCGGCATACTTTGGTGAAATGGCCTTTCTTGCGACAATGTTTACAAGTTTCATTCAGTGCTGGACAAGTTAAGGTCGTCCTTTATGAGGGTAATTTTCTCCACACCTGTAACACTTCTTGTTTTCCGACTTTGGCTATCCTCGCTCACCGCTTGGACTTCTGCTACTCTGGCTAACTTTTCCTGTTCCTCGATGCCTTTAGCTTGCTTGTCAGACACTTCTAGACCACGGCCATAGTCGAGTAAGGCTTTGAGATCCATGTCTTCTCGTAGAGCTCTTCGCCGTAATTGTGAAGATAAACAGGACACGACTATGTGTGACTTGATTTCTTCATCTTCGTTGGTAAACTCGCATGTTTGAGCAAGACGCCTCAGCCGTGTGCAGTAAGAATCTAGCGATTCACCGGAATTCTGAGAAGCATTTCTGAACATGTAAATTTCGTAGGTCTTGTTTACTTTTGGCTGAAAATAAGCATTGAAAGCAGTCACTGCTTTCGCATAGTCCTTCTCTTCTCCTCGATCTGGAAGTGTTTCAAAAATGTCGCTGGCCTCTTCACCAGCGGAGTATAGTAGCAGCGCTCTCTTGCGTGTTGGATCTTTCACATCATGAGCGGCGAGATACATTTCCAAACGTTTCAGCCATTTTTTCCAACGTGGGCCGACTGAAGCGTTGTCTTAGTGGACGGAAAATGAAGGACATGGAGGTAAGACATTCGCCATTCCGCTTCGGCAACTGTGTGATCGTCCCGTGTAATCTTTTGAGGTAATTTTTCGATGTAATCTTTCGATGTAATATTATGACGACAATATATGAGTGTTCAACTTTGGTTTCCCGCCTTACTCAAATGGCGGTCAGCGCACGTGGCGTTGAGAACTGAACATGTTTAGCCATTGTTTATCCAGTGTATTCGATCCAAAGTGACGATTAAGTGAAGTGTTACTGTAGTGGAATTCGCTTGAGTTATCCTCGTCGCCAGTTATGGAGTCCTTGATTGTGAATACTTGTTATTTATTCCCTAACAGTAAATTACAGTAATCTTCGTTACTACTGACTTGACTGACTCCTAGTGCGCATGACCGTAACGCAATACAGCGACACTACACTACTGGTTGCGTATTTATTGGTTGTTGTATTTACCCTACATAAATACAACAGCAACGTGAATACAAGATCAGCGGACCCTTTTGTTTCCAATTCTGCCATCCACAGACTCTAAGTGAAACAAAAAAGTCAAAATATTTTAAACGAGCTGTCAGCCCTACGTACAATCGAGGCATTTACATACCCAACACTGCACGTCATAGGTGAGTGTAATATGAAGTCCGAATTCATTATATACCTAACACGACATATACCTTGAGCTAGCAAACTCTAACATAACGAACTGAAACAAGAATGTTCACGAAGCAAATAAGGGCTGAAACAACTGAATAAGGTCTGCAATTCCGCCTGTTTTATTGCGTTGTACTTGACGCATTTACATTGCTCCTTCTTTTGAAATTAAAATGTGATCTTTGGTCGTCAACGTTCTCCATAGGCTTGTGGGGATTAATATACCTTATCGGCTCGGTTTTGGAAGCCTTTTGCAGTGCTTGTATCATGGTCTATCATGAAATCCAATGGCAAATTACTGTTTCAAAAATCGAATTCTAACAATGAATAATTAACAAAGTTACGATAGAGCGGTTTTCAATTGTGTGTTGTAAAACGAAAACCAAACCAATCACTAATTAGACTATTGAGCCAATCTTAAACCGAAGTAAAACCAAAACCAAAACCAAAATAAGTGCCTGATTACTTTCAACACTCAATTGAAAACACTCTAATAGACGGAGGATTACATTCACATTTGAGGGACAAGGACGGGCTGTGCTTGAAAGCGTAAAGCCGCGTTGTTAATTTTTCAGACTTTTGTTTGTTTGTTTTTTTTTCCCCGGGGCGAACTAGTAAATCGAATTTCTGAGTCAGCCGTGTGCAATTTGTAAAATGCGACCCTCGGTCTAATATGTTTGCTATTTATAAATTGTTTAGAATTCGACTTCTAAGAAAATTATTTGCCTTCGGATTCTGACGCTCGTGCCTACTCGTCATGATCAGGATGGCTTCCAGATAAAGCGTATAGCACCAGGTGTTTACTATGGCGCCTTGAAAAATTAGAATCGAAACCACTGAAGAAAAGAGGTCAAGAATTTGAACTGTCATGAAAGATTAATGGCCCGCTTCGACGATGTCACGGCTGTTCCGATTGCCTCGATTTTTCATGCCCATAATAAGCACATACGCGAGTTTGTAAACACAAAATACTGTAAATTGCGGATCATAAGAAAGTCATAACCGTCCTCGAAATTCAAGATATGTGGTCAAACTTTTGCTGCGTACATAATGCTTTGTTTTGATTTTATTTTTGCCACCCTGCTATTTTCACTCTTGGTTTATGACTTTGCATAATTATGTTAATCTCACACCTTGTAGACTGCTTCCTAATTGGCTAATCTTTTGTTAACTGAGGTTTAACCACAGATCTAGCATGGGTATAACAATACAAAATAATATTTAGTTTGTCTTGTTTGAATCATCGAAACAAGAACTTCCCAATTGTAGCAAGAGTGAATTATAGAGGGTCTCAATGGGAATCACTGTTAACCGGTCCGGGATCATTTGCGGTCCAATTTGGGGATCATTTGCGGTCCGGGATCATTTGCGGTCCTGGGATCATTTGCGGACCCGTACAGACCCTGTTGCTGTGCAGTTTAATATATTGAAGCCACACCCATGCAGGGGGAGGGGCAGATCTAACAGTACCAGCGAAGATAATATTGCTTCTTGGCCACACTAGAAATAAATTTTTATGGGTAACGACATGGTAACCCTCCCCCATCCCCTTGCTGGGTAAATGCAAAAAACAGAAACAAAAAACACTAATCATAGTGGCAAAACATGGGTGGCAGTGAAGACAGAGCCTATCTCCCCTTGAGTAGTAGCGCCTGTAGGGGCCTATGTTAGGGGGTAACATAGCATGGACCAGAAGAGGGGTGCCCTTCTGGGAGGACAATAGGTCAGATGGTACGATGGTACCATCCTGGAGAGATCCGGACCTACTTCCAAGGGTGGCCATAGCACTTACTGTGGGGCAAAGTGCAGCCTGGGTTGCACTTCCCTGCCACCAAAAACCTTTATTGACTAAGCAGCCGTGGTTTACACACAATGTAAGAAATAGAACGTGGCAGTAAATAAACCGATAAGGTTCCGCAGGCAAAAGCCGCCTTCTCAGGAAAGGAAATTACAACCACATGGAGCAAAAAGATGGGAAAGGACAAAGCTACCAATATAGGGCGGGAGGGGAAAGCGGAGAACAGCCTAGCTTGAATAATAGCTCACAACTGAGACAGGGTCAGAAAACAATGGGATTTTACTAACTGGGGATTGAAGGAGTTGGGAGGAGTATAGTAAGCTGAAATCACACGAGAGCATGGTGGAAAATCACTGGGAGCTTTGTCGTATGATTTACCATATGGTAAAACGATTGCGTTACATTGGACATTGACCTAAAGCTATTGCACAATGGCTAATATGGGGAAGATAACAGAACTGGTGACAGCCTTAGATGACAGATGATGATGTAGACTACAGAGCTCATTTACCACAGTTTAAGTGCTTAAACTTCTACCTTAGGCTTCTTCATTTGCTTTATGATATAGATTTTACACGCGCAAAACAATAAAACACGTTTTTTCTATGTTTTGTATTCTGTTAAAAAAAAAAACAGTCCTCAGAAAATACGCGCGCTGAGTGGTTAAAAACCGTGTTTCTATAACTCGATAGAAACACGGAACTAGCACGAGCTGTTGACGTAATGATGGCGCGTTAAGTTGTTTTCCTTTTTTCGTCGCGGCGTTTTCTAAAAGAAATAGGAAACATGTTCTCCGTGTTTCTAACGAGTTATAGAAACACTCGTGAAAGTTTGGGAGAACTCGAAAAAGCTGTGAAAACACTCGCCTGCAACTCTTGTTCCCACAGCATTTCTCCTTCTCCCAAACTTCCACCCGTGTTTCTATAACTCGATAGGAACACGGTGCATGTTTTCTATTTCTTAAATACCGTACTGTACCATACCATACCGTACTGTACTGTACTGTACTGTACTGTACTGTACTGTACTGTACTGTACTCTCTCGACTTATCTTGTATTGCATTGTATTGTACTGTATTCTATTGTATTCTATTGTACTCTATTGTATTTTAGCAGAGAACCAAAAGCAGAGCACCGTAACTATAAGAACAGAATCACATGCATGCGTAGAAATAAAAAACCATGCAAGTCTTTTTCCATGGTCAACATGGCTAGTGGCATGGATGGCGGGCGCGCGCGCCTTACGACGGCGACGAACGGCATTTATTTAGAGAGTCTTTATTTAGAAAAGTTTCTGGGTTGATCAAATAGTCTGTTTTGTTTATTCTACAGGCTGCTATCCGCACTCCAGACGATGAATCAACAGGCTCTCGAAATAAGGAGAGAAACATGGTGCAACCGCTTCGATTCCAAGAAATTTTTCATTATATCCTGTTCAATGGGTTTAATTTTCTTCTCTCTCACTTTCATGTACACATTCACAAACCCACTACGGAGTGCACCATTAACGCAACATCCCAAGAGGGTGAATGTCATGTTAATGTCTTGTCCAAGATCGGGATCTTCATTTCTGGGCGAAATTTTCAATCACCACCCTGGTGTGTTCTACCTTTTTGAGCCATTACATCCTGTGCAAAAAATGTTCTCTGGACATTCCTTATTCGAGTTTGATTTCTCCTCTCCATCTTATCAAAATATAGTGTTCAAAGTTTTTGAGGATATTAACAACTGCAAGTTTGCTAGTGACTTGTTTACTCGTTACCTCAACCGGCAAAATCTACGCCACAGCCTGGCACTAAACTCTAGATTTTGCTTCAGAAACGGCACGTCTACAGTCTGCCAGAAACTAAAAACACGACAATTTGAGGACGTCTGTAAAAATAATTACATCATGTTTGCTGCGAAAATACTTACATCCAGAATACTAAATTCTCGTGGAGAATGGAACAAGAACCTTTTCGAAAGTTGTTCTTCCAACGGCGCGAGTGAATGTAAAATAATTCATTTGGTCAGAGATCCAAGAGCTGTTGTTGATTCTTTGAAGTCTCTGGCGTTTTTTAGGAGATCACAAGACCCAAGGCGCGAATTATCATGGTATGTTGAAAAAGTTTGCCATCAAATGGAGTTTGATGTCAAGATCGGGAAGTTGATGAAGGCATTTTCACCTGATGGGTACAAGTTAATCCGGTTTGAAGACCTCGCTCGCAATCCACTGCGGGTAGTGAATGAACTTTACAAATTTACAGGAATCGAAATGTTAGATATCATCAAGAAATGGCTGCACGAGACGACACGAATTAGTCACGGAAATGCCTACAGCACCAGTCGTAACTCACAGCAAGTTGTTTCTAATTGGAGGAGAAAAATGAGCCCTGCTTCTGTGCAGATTGTTGAAAAGTATTGTGCAAGAGTAATGGGACAATTGAATTATAAATTAACTGGCATGTCGCCGAAAAAGCAACTGAATTTTAACATTTCACTGATCGATTAAAGTGGTATTTACCATTCGTTCGTTTGTTCGTTTATTTATTGATATATTTTGAAACACTTACAAATCGGGCGGCATGTAAAGAGATGGATGTTAAAATAAAAGTAAACAGAAAGGAAAAGCTATTATTCTGATATTATCTTTAAGCCGTACACACCATACCCGACACTGTTTCCTTGCAATCCTTGCCCCGTAACACGTACCACAAACTCTCACAGCCGTTTGGAATTGCCAAAACTGTTTCCACAAATGAAAAACAAAAAAAAAAGAAAGAAAAAAAAAAAAAAAAAGGCCGCCAAAATAAGATGCGTTGCGACCATATCTACAAGAACGCACGTGCATACGTCTCGAAATCCAGAAAAAATAGGTAGTCTTAATTAGTATCACCCAAGTAGTGGACTAATGCAAATCCTGGATTTTGATTGGCTACGCTACTAGAGGACTATTAGTAATAGTAATAGTCCTTGAGCAGCGAAATTGGCGCAATCGATCGTGACGCTTTCGTTTGTTTTATTCCCAGATAAATATTTCTTCAACTTGCATTTGCTAACTTTATTATTGCCTTTTCTGTCCGACTAGTTGGGTGATATTAAAACAATTTGACCCTTCTTCGGGTCAATAGCCCTTACGGAAATATTAAAATTCAGTTGCTTTTCCTTGCGGGCTACGGGTGTAATTGTTAGATAGACCTCTTCAGCTTGGGTGGTTTGTTTCCCCATTGTAGACCACGTGATATTCTCTTGAGAATTTTTCTTTTATCTATCTTAAAATTATTCATTCATATATATGCGATTATTTAAAAATTTGGAAGCAAGATTTCTCAAGAGTATCATCACGTGGTCTGCAATGGGAAAACAAACGGCACAAGCTAAAGAGGTCAACACGACAACAAACCATAGCTCCAGGCTGTTCACGCGATGTTTTAACACGGCGAAATACGAAAAACGAATAACGAAATCCGAATAACGGCTATATTCTTCTTTGTTAAACCAAGGCCGGGGAAAGAAAGCTTGTTTTTGTTGCGATCTTTTGCAGCAAAGCCACGGTGGTATGAAAAAACAGCGAACCGATAGCAAATTGAAAAATTGTTGCCCGAATTTTAACACTGGCTTAAGATGTCTCCCTATGCGAGAGACTTGTTTTCTTTGGACAAAATGAAAAATTCGCTAAAATCGCGGCCTTTTGAAAATCAAGGGACATTGGGCATTTGTGTGGCGGTTGGTTTGACTTTGAAAATAATAAATGCAATCACAGGATGCCAAGTGAGTGTCGGGCTCCCTAGTACATGCATTAGTGTAGATAGAGTACTCGGATTACCGGAACAGTGGAAATATCAGGATTTGTATGGGAGAAACGGTTATATTGTTAAAGCGGTATGTACCCCGAAATATGGCAAACATTTAGACTTTATAAAAACGATTTCCCTACAGATTGGGATTGTTGCATAAGATCATTTAAACCCAAACAATTGTTCCAATCTCTGAAGCAGCTTTAGGCTACTCCGCTGCCATTTATTATCTTTGTGTAAAACGTTGCCGTGTAATGTCTGTTGTGTGTTGTTTCCTTTGCTTATTATGTCTTATTTTATTGTATAGGAACCTCTTGTGGCCTCAGTCGTTACCACATATTAATTTATGCGCAGCTGCAATGCGAGTTACCCGTATGCACAACGGGTTTTAAATGTTCCATTCGAGAAGGAATGTAAAAATTTTAAATCACTTTCTTTAAATGTTCGAAGGATTCGTTCTACAATAAAGAAAAAAGCCCTGTTGATCTGGCTTAATGAGCGAAAGTATGAAATCATTTTCCTTCAAGAAACTTATAAATAAATTTATTAAAAAAAAAAAGAAAAGAAAAAAAAAAAAAAGAAACTTATAGCACTGTACATGTTGAGGATATCTGGAAGACGCAATGGCAATGTAAGCTTCAGTTTGCACATGGTTCTAATCACAGTTGTGGGGTGATGATTTTAGTGAGGAGTGGCCCTGATTTTAGCATAAAATCTGTTAATTTGGATTGTGAAGGCTGCTCAATTATAATGGACGCTGAGGTACAGCTATTATTATTGCAGTGACTACTGACTACTGGCTAATCATCGATGCTTGCCAGGATGATATCGATAAATCTGATATTATTCCTTAGATCAACTCTGACCATTCGACTATTTTTCTTCATTTTAATAGCTTAGACAAACGGCAGCACGGTCCCTCATTTTGGAAATTTAATTATCATGGAAGCTGAGGTTACCTTTAGATTTTACTTTTAAATAAAGGTGTCTACCTCTACCTGTACAAGGCTCATTGTTCTTGTTTGTCAATATTTATGCTCCCAAGAAGGTTCAAGACCAATGCCAATTTTTGGGCAATCTAAATAAGAAAATTGAAGATTTCGTTGATAACAAAGAGCATAAGATAATTCTCGGGGTAGACTTCAATGTCATAATCGGCTCTGACCTTGATTGTTCTGGCTGCAAACCATTTAAAATAGGCTCTGTCAAACAAATACAAGATCTATGTCTCGATTTTGACTTGGTAGACATTTGCGAATACGAAATCCGGAGTCTAAACGTTTTACGTGGAGGCAAAAACATCCTTTCATTCAGAGAAGACATGACTACTGGTTAATCAGCGATGCTTGCCAGGATGATATCGATAAATCTGATATTATTCCTTCGATCAACTCTGACCATTCGACTATTTTTCTTCATTTTAATAGCTCAGACAAACAGGAGGACGGTCCCTCTTTCTGGAAATTTAATGCTTGTCTAACCGATGAAGACGATTTTCTTACATCAATAAATGAAAGAGTGCCTATGTGGTTAAATGAATTCGATCAGTGAAGTTACTGATAAGAGACTGTTGTGCATGCGATTTAATCAAGTACAGGATTTTACAAGTTTCATTAAAATACAGCAAAGAAAAAGCGCGTTAGAAGAGAAAACAAACAAGTGTCTGATATTGAGACCTCTCTAAGGATCCGCGAAGAAAGGTGCAACGAATCACCAACCTTTGAGAATCAGGAGGAGCTTGAAATGTTGAAAACGGAATATAATTCTATTTACGAACAGATCGCAAAAGGCGCCATTATCCGATCAAAAGCCACTTGGTACGAGAAAGGCAAAAAATGCAATAACTATTTTTTAAAGCTAGAAACGCATAAGAAAGCTAAAAGCTCTGTTCGCAAGGTTTTTAACAATGAAGGAGTGTTAATCACAGATTCTAAAAAAATTCTGCAGGAGATTCAAAGATTTTATTCCAATCTCTGTAAACGTGATCCCCTCAGACCATCAGGGGAAATGTTAAACTCTTTATTGAACAATTCTGGAATCCCGAAATTAACTAATAATGAGGCTCAAACCTGAGTGGAGAATTAACAGTTGACTAGTGTTACAAGAGTCTTCAGCTATCTGAAATCAACAAGTTACCGGACAATGATTGATTGCCAGTCGAATTCTGTAGAGCTTTTTGGCACATTTTAGGAAATCTGATGCTAGACAGCTTAAACTATTTCTATGATTTTGGCGTGTTGTCAAATTCCCAGAAGGAAGCTTTTATCACCTTAATTGAAAAAAGGGACAAAGACAAGCGGGACTTGTCGAACTGGAGATCAATCTCACTTATGAATGTGGACGTTAAAATAGGGTCAAAAGCTATTGCTAAAAATTTTATTAATATACATAGTTAATATGCTTGCTATTCAAAAATTGTTTCGAATTCGGCTTCTAAGAAAATTATTTGCCTCCGGATTCTCATCCAAACACTGTAGTTTCTGACGCTGTTGCCTAAACTCGTCAAGATGGGTTCCAAATAAAGCGTATATCACGTAGTTTTTACTACAGCGCCTTGAAATATTAAAATCAAGAATTTGAAATGTTATGGAAGACTAATGGACCGCTTCGACGATGTCACGCTATTCCCATCCTCTCGATTGATCATGCCCATAATAAGCACACACGCGAGTTTGTAAACACAAAATTACAATAAATTGTTGATATAGCACCACATCGTCGAAGTGGATCATAAGTAAGGGTGCGTTCCTTTGGGATGATCTGGATCAGGATCAGTGATACAAGTTCACTCGAATAATGGTGCATCAAAGGAACTGATGAATCCACTCTGGTCACGGATTCATCGGTTCCTTTGATGAACTATGATCCGAGTGATCTTGGATCACTGATCCTGATCCAGATCACCCCAAAGGAACGCACTCTAAGTCATAACCGTCTTCAAAATTTAAGAAATATGGTCAAACTGCTATTTTCACTCGTGGCTTAGGGCTTTGCATAATTATGTTTATCTCACACCTTGTGGACTGCTTCCTAATTGGCTAGTCTTTGGTTAAAAGAGGTTTAACCATGGATCTCATGGGTATACCAATATAATATAATATTTAGTTTGTCTTGTTTGAATCATCGAACCAAGAACTTCCCAATTGGGAGTAGTGAGAGTGAATAGAGGGTCTCAATGGCGATTACTGTTAGCCGCTAATTAAAAGGGCTAGAAATTTAGCCGTCAGGCATAAAAATAACAGGCTTTAATTTCACAGCTTCGTTAAGTTGTTTATATAACTGCGATGATTAATCATGTCTTCATACGAATTCCACTCTGTTGCATAAATTACGAGGGGGAGAGTTGTATAACATCCGTAAACGAACGCTAGACTCGTGTGGACGAAAATGTACTGTGTATGCTTTTATCATACTGTCCACTGAGCGCTGGCGTTATCATATGATTCGTTTTTACTTTCTAGCATAACGAGTCATTATTTCAGATTTCATTTCATCATCCTGACCTATACTTTTTTATTTGTTTACACTAGTTTATAAAATTTGGTTCTAGTTTTAATTTTTGTGGAATTTTGAAATTACAATTGTCTGACGTTTCGATGTTCCTAACATCATTTTCTAGGTGACGCAAGGATTTTGAAACACCAGCAAATTAATTAGTGTGTCATTTTATTTTACATGTGATGTCACACCTCACACAAAGCTAAGCTTAGTACAATATGCTGTATTGTACTCTACTGTACTCTACTGTACCATACCGTACTGTACCGTACTGTACTATACTGTACTGCAAAATAAAGAAACTTGGTAAATATTCATAATATGAATATTTACTAAGTTCCTTTATCTAACAGACTTTGCGCGACACAGTTTTCTTCTTGTTTTGACTTTCTGTACTGTACTGTACTGTAGTCTCTTGACTTGTCTTGCATTGCATTGCATTGTATTGTATTACAATGCATTGCATAGCATTCTATTGTATTGTATTGCAGTGCATTGTATTGTATTGTATTGCATTTATTGCATTGTATTGTATTGCATTGCCTTGTATTGCATTGCATTGTATGACATTGTATTGCATTGTATTGCATTGTATTGCATTGTATTGCATTGCATTGCATTGCATTGTATTGTATTGCATTGCATTGCATTGTATTGTATTGTACTGTATTGTATTTTAGCGGAGCACCATAACTATAGGAAACAGAACCACGTACATGCGCAAAAATACAAAACCATGCAATTCTTTTTTCATGGTCAACATGGCTAGCGGCATGGATAGCGGGCGCGTGATCCCTACGGCGACGTCGACGGACGACTACGTCGCGCAACATGGCAGCCATACTAAAAAAATAACCTCACCTCACAGGATCCCCATGGGGCTGATATCCAGAACTCAGTTGGAAAACGGTTAATGAATCTAAAACTTTGACATTTTACAGAAGTCTGCATAAAGACTTTGTGTGTGGATTCTTAGGGAAATTGGCCAACCTTCATTTACGAGTCTGCCCGGGTCTCTCAAGCAGAAGCTCTTAAGATGTCACTGAATGAAGTGGTTAATTATAGAAGAAATGTAGTAGACGCATTAGATGTGGCGCCATATTTGAAAGCGAACATTAGCACTAATCCATAGTTTGTTTCATGTTTTGTTTTAATTTTCTGGTTACAAATTGTCTTCAGATGTTTTAGAACCGAAAGTAGAAGAAAAGAATAAAATGCTATTTATTATTATTATTATTTTCATTATTTTCATTATTTTTATTGTTATCATTATTATCATTATTATTATTATTATTTAATTTTTTTTGACGTCTTCTCGGGGCAATTGAGGCCACGAAGCGATTTTTAAAAATACCTTGCCGTGGAAGTTTTTTTTTCAGAATTAAATTCGATAAGCTATTCATAAGGTTTTTTTTTCATTTATCCATTTATTTGTTCACATACAGAATAACGTACAAAAAAGCTACATAATTACTTACATTAAAATACCTAAAACAGGTTTAACAACAAACGATAAAACTAGTGGTAACAATAAATAAATAAAAATAAATAAATAAAAGGTGACTCCTCTGCCCGGTTTTTAGTTTTTTAAAGTTTTTTAGCTATTCATAAGGTTGGTTCGCTTTCGTTTTTGGTAAAATAGCTTAGAGGCAATTAATCTTTGTGTTCACCTACGGTCAGTTTAAGTTGACGTCTCAAGGGTAATCAAGTAGAGTATTTCAAATTAATTGAACATTTTCAGGATTGATAGAATCATCTGTTATATCTCTCCTGCAGGCTGCCACTAGCACTCCAGACGACGAGTCAACAAGCTAGGAGAGATACATGGCGCATCTGCTTCGTTTCCAAGATATCTTTCATGTCCTGTTCAATGGGTTTAGTATTCTTCTCTTTAACTTTCATGTACACCATCAAGAGCCCACTACGGAGTGGAATTTATCATGCTTTTACAAACAAAACAATTTTCCAGGCCATTTCCCCTGAATTAAAACTCCAAAACACTTCAAAGAAGAACGAACAATCATTACAGCATCCCAAGAGAGTGAATATCATTTTGATGTCTTTTCCACGATCGGGATCTTCATTTCTGGGCGCAATTTTCCACCAGCACCCAGGAGTTTTCTACCTTTTTGAGCCATTAGGTCCTTTGCAAAACAGTTTAACCAAAGCTGCAGGTTTCGAGTTTGAGCATTCATCGCCATCTCATCAAAAGAAGGCATTTGAATTTTTCAGACATGATGAACTGCAAGTTTCAGTTGACAGTGGCCTCTTTATCCGTCACCTTGTCCCGAAAGTTCGTAAACGTACCCTTGCCCTAAACTCTCCTCCATTTTGTGTCAAAAATGGAAAATCTACCGTGTGTCACAAGTTAACACCACAACAACTTGAAACCGTATGTAATAATAATTACAGTGTGTTTGCTGCGAAAATATTCACACCTAGAATATCAATTTCTCATAATGACTGGAACAAAAATGTTTTGCAAAGTTGTTCTTCCAACGGTGCGAGTGAATGTAAAATAATTCATTTGGTCAGAGATCCAAGAGCAGTTGTTGAGTCCTTGAAGTCTCTGAATTTTTTCAGGCAACCAAATGAGCCTAAACGTGAATTATCATGGTATGTGGAGAGAATTTACCATCAAAAGGAGTTTGATTTAAAGATTGGGAAGTTGATTAGGACATTTCTACCTGATGGGTACAACTTAATCCGGTTTGAAGCTGTTGCTCTGAATCCATTGCCAGTGGTGAGTGATCTGTACAACTTTACAGGAATTGAAATGTTAGATACCATCAAGAAATGGCTGCAAGAGGCAACAACATCACGAAATGGTCGCAGAGGAGGTCCCTACAGCACCAGTCGTGACTCAAAGAAAGTTGTTTCTAATTGGAGAACAAGAATGAGCTCGTCAAATGTACAGATTGTTGAAAATTACTGTAGAAGATTGATGAGACAATTGAATTACACATTAAACAGCACACCATAGAAGAGACAATCCGAATTTAAAAGCCCGTGGATGGCTAAAAAGTAGTGTTTGCCATAAGCTTTTCCCCAGTCCCGTTGATAGGAAATTCTGAAATATACAAACAAAAAGGTTGCAGAGGTTCTTGCAGCAGCAGTCGTGACTCAGAGCAAGTTGTTTCTAATTGGAGTAGAAAAATGAGCTGTCCTTCTTTGTAGATTGTTGAAAAGTACTGTGAAAGAGTACTGAGACAACTGAATTTTAAATTAACTGGCATGTCGCCGAAAAAATAACTGAATTTTGGTATCTCATTGATTGATCAAAGTGGCATTTACTTTTGTTCGTCCATTTATTGAGATATTTGGAAACACTTACAAAAACCAACCACTAACCGCCAATAACACCAGTTAATTGGGACGGTATGTTAAGGAACGAATGGAAAAACCAAAAGTAAAAGAGAAGCCTCACTTTTAGCATTATGGAAACTTTAAACGCCCAGTTGCAGACCGCCAGAAAGCTATTTTATTGTATATATAGCGAGAATTTTAGGCAATAAAACTTGCAAATAGAATTCTATATGTGCTATATTTTTACATGTGAAAAGAGCGATACGTCCAATCAGCTTCGCGTATAGCATTCTTCACATGTGAAAAATATGACCAATCACTGTACAGAGTAGAATCACTTCGCAAATCAAAGCAAAGCACTCAAATGGCTGCTGAGAAGCGCGGTCTTGAAATCAGCGCCCGCTTGAACTTGAGTTTGTGTTTCGCAAACATGGCTTCGGCTTCCCGTTTAAGTTCACTTTCGGAAAAGCAGCAGCGGAATACATCCAACATCTTGAGCGTTAGCATTTGAGCTTCAAAATCAATGGCCATTCAAGAAAGGCGAATCAAAGCGCAAAAAGAGAATCTTTGCGCCAAAACCGCATCACGCCAAACACAAATTGACTACAAACATTTAAACAGCTTGTGAAACTTAGTAATTGGTAATATTTTTGGCTTTATCGGTGTAATATTCGAGGAGAAATTTTGCTTTCAAAAACTGCAAAATTTCTGGGTGGCAAAAGCGCCGATGCGTTCGTGTCTGAACCCATGTCGCGCAAAAAGTGTTAAATGCATCGGGCTCAAATTTCTTCGGGACAGTTAATCGTATTATGCCCTTAATCGTATTATGAACTAGTATTTTTGTAGCTCAATCAGAAACTGCATCGATTATGCTTATAAGGCAAATATTGTAAACGACGATTCGCTTATAAATTTGGGTGAAAAATTTCTCTGAACAACACGCGTACACGGAAAAACTGGACGGGGCTAAATCTTGACGGGGATTTGTGTGTATCAATCATCTATCATGTCCCAGATTCTTGACGTTATTTATTGAAGGTTTACGATTTTTATTTTTGATGGCATGCCAGTGAAAACCAACAATTATGGTTTATTTTACTGTAAAGGATTCTTTTCAATAGTTTTCTGACCCGAGAAAAGTTTTCCATAGTTTATTTCTTCCTTAATTATGGCTTAGTTGCCTGAGGAAATACCTACTCTACAGCACTTAAGAGCAACTCTCCAGGAAAGTGAAGCAAAGTTGGAAGTGGAAAATTTTAACGCCCCCTTCAATTTTGTGTGGAGGTAGGTTACCTAGGGGGATAAACAAAAACAACCATATTTGGATCGGCAGATTATCGTTACCATGGTAACCGCACTAGATGACGTCGGCCTCAGGACCATGTTTTGAGAAAAAGTTCCACTCTCAAAAAGTAAAAGTAAACGAGTCTGGTTCTCGGGTGCATGTTAGCCAATTCAAATGAAATTCGTACAGATGGTAGAACCACTCTCCCAGTTTATAAAATTCGCCGTTAAAGTATTTTGAGTTTTATAAACAAGAAGAAAATGCGCATCTTACTATGTTCCCTGTCAGCCATTTAGACAAGCAAGAAAAACAAGCACAACCATATTCGTAATTTCTGCGAAAGTAATCTTTCCACACAAACCAAATTAGCAGCAGAGATAACACAGATATTGACGTTTCTAAATACCATAAAATCAATTTGGGGAAAACTATATTCTGGCCATGGGTACTGAAGACACCTGGGGCAAATTACAAAAAAATGCAAAATTGGCAATTTTGAAGGCTCTAGTATTTGGCTCAAACAGGCATTGGAGAGAGAAAATCAGCTTCAAAAGTATCTTTTATCATCTTGTCTGTCACCTACATTTAGTTAATAGGGTTTTGGCCAACGAATTTGATGAAATATAAATTGGTACAAACTCTACCTTGATGGTTTGGGAATTTCTTCAGGATGCTTTCGTCGCGTGGTTCTCTCCAGTGTCTCTCCTTCGCTCGCTCCATTTTCTTGACCAAATCTAGCGCTGACTCTAATCTAACGGTTACTCCCATCGAATATCCAGTTTGCCGTGTCTCAGACCAGAGATGATGATACAAGAAGCCCGCATATACTTGACAAAGAATAGTTGAAAGGTCAAAACATGGTCGTAATACTTGCGATTTCTGCCGCCGAGCACCTAAATTCATCAATATTATCCGACCAGAAAGTAAAGTAAATGTGTCGAGATCAATGTACAAAACAAATGCATGCCATTGAACAATCCAAAGTAACGTCTTTGGCTAAAATCGAGTCAGATATTGCGATAGTCGATAAGTCAAGAATGGTGAATAACTGAACGCGTAGGCCAAAAGTCCGAGAAGCACGACTACCGACCGGCTGTAACACAATGTAATGGGATGTAACACCGGATGCAAGTTTAATGATATCCTCTTGTAATGGGGTTGTTTTACAGTGGCAATGGCGAAGAAAACCAAAACAAAAAAACAAAAACATCAAAGAAAAATTAAACGTTGAGCAATCTCATACCCTGGGAAACTAGGAACAAGGTTGAAATGTTTGGGTGGAAAGTCTAACTCAGATTCATACGTACCGCAGAGCCCCGTGTTGAATTTTATTTTATGTTGAATGGGTACAAGTGCAATCTGCATTTTTGGCACGCACAGCGTGAATTTCCCTTTTTTGCATACCTGTATAGACAGACAGAGTTCGAACGTCCAGGAGTTCTGAGAAAAACTAACTTCCTTGTTCTCATTCAAGCCTGCACATCATTTGTTGTTAACGAAAACCTGAACATATTTTAACACCTGTCAGTACTCCTTGATTTACTGTAGCTAAACCAAGAGACGATAAATGGTATCCTCTCTTATACAAACTTGATCCAATGTAGTAAAGCCAATGGAGGCAATCAGGTTACGTAAAACGATCAGTGACGCGCTTTTCTTTTGTCCTCTTTATTCACCACTGTATTAAAATAGTCATAAAAGATCCAAATATGGCTGTTTTTGTTCATCCCCCCAAGTAACCTACCTCCACACAAAAAATGGAGGGGGGTTAAAATTTTTCATTTCCAACTTTGCTTCACTTTCCTGGAGAATTGCTCTTAATTATTTATTCATCACGCAGGTGTGCGCATTCAAATTAAACAACTGTCTCTCGTCCACTTTCGTCCAACCAGTAAGGAGTTTATCCTGCAGCAGAACTTAACAGGTTGAGACTGAAGCGTTTGCTCCCAGAAAAAAAAAAATTAAAGACACAATAAAACAGATAAAATGAGCCTAAATTATCAAATACTCAATTTTCTGCTGTACGAAATGTATCGTTGATGTCTTAATATATATGTAGCAGTTTCTTACCAGTCCTGGCTTACTTTTCAGTGTTTACCACAAGAGGAAGTCGCAGTTTGCACAGGCAAGATAAACCCTTCTTGTAAGCCCTTCCATGTATTGCATAATTGTAATATGTTTTTGGTGAAAAAAGCAATCTTGACTATTTTCGATTCAGAGTTATATGTAATGTTTCCAGTGGTATTCTTTCATATTAATTGATTGTTGCCTAAGTGTTCAGACTTAACTCTTGAAAATGATGAATTTCCTCTTTGCAGAAGGCATCGGAAAAAGCTGTTCAAAACGAAATCGGTTTTAATGTTTGAACACGGAGCGAGCCCACAAAAAGGCAAGGAGACGCTAACATTGAAGCACTTTGTTGGCTTTCTTTGTGTAAAGGTGGAAAGCCGAAATAACGGCACAACGGTAGAAGTTGTGAAGAAAAAGTGTTTTTTGTTAAAACAGCGGTGTTATTTATGTAGAATAAAACATAGTAGATAATAAAAATACAGTGAAAAACAAACTTGTATTGACCCTTTAGAAGATGCCTTTCGAAGAACAAAAACGATGAATTCTCTTCGTCCGTTCGGCAGTCAGTTCATGGAACATTCAAATTTCGCCACCAACTAAAATAGCAAAGCAGACACCTGCTTTCGACGAGCTATCTGCTTCCATTTATCTGAGCATGCCGAGGACGAAACAATTCTCGTAAGAGGTGATTTTTTTAGCCTACCAACACAGACGGATTGGTGGGATGTACAGATTTATTCAGATTTATGTGCGTCATGATTGTGCAAACAAAATGCAAATTGAACAATGCTGAGTTATTCCTCAAACTTGTCTATATTCCAAAGAAATTCGAAACAAAAAGGCACAATGCAAACTGATGAGATTATCATTTATGTCTTATCACAACACATCGGTAATGTTTTAATACCGCATTGCATGATTAAAAGATGCTTTTATTCGCGACAGAAAGCCCCAAATTAACACGCATCTGAGACAATTAGGGATAAAAAACTGGCAAAAACAAACAAGCAAATAAGTATCAGAGGTCACTGTTCCTCCGTCTTGTTCCTTTAAGTGGTAAAATTCATACATTATCCATGTAATCTGTAGCCCTGAAATATCATATCAAACAAAAAAGTGGTGGTGCTATACCTCTCCCAGCCCCTCCCTCGTCGCAGCTCTGCATCTTCAAGTAAACATGAAGAGCAGCTGGTCCATGCTTGTCCAAGCTGGTTCAAGCTATTGCCTCGTATTTAATTTTCCTGTGAAACTTATTCTATCTTCCCTTGCATCAACATAAATAGTGTTTGGGACATATCTGTTCTACATGTAGTTCTTTGGAAGTAAATCGATTTCCCTGTTGTATCACAGGCCCTTCATAACATTCATTTCGGGTTTCGGTTTATTTCAATTCAGTCTCCAGACTCAAATTTACATTATTTTTCTGTCCTGCTATTTATATTTACAGTGGAAGCTCTTGTAAGTGGACGCCCACCGTACGCGAAAACGGTGTGTCCGTAACGGGAGCTGATCGTCTACGAGAATGATTCTCGTAAGCGGCCACTGGAGAATTAATGTAGAAAATTACACGAATATATGAGCCAAAGTTTTTGTTATTCTTTATGCAAATTGCTGTGGTAGTTGTTATTATAATTTCGACCCGTGTGGTATTTTTAAGAAAATGACGTCATTTTCTCCAATTATCAACCAAGTTACAAAAGCCTCGAAAGAGACCTTATAGGGGAGAGCAACTGGACTTGTTTTATTCTGAATGTTCAACTCTTTGGACCTTGTAGTTAATGAATTAATGAATTGTCCTTATAAGCTCTTATAGAGAACTGTAAAGCCTCCATTTCATACATGTATTTGATATTTTACATAGAGATTTCAACTGTTGAAAGAGATTAAAAGCCTCCTCAATTGAGGATGGAAGCTGCAGGCCTTGGTGATTCATAACATAATGGTAACCCTCTTGGTAAATGTCAGCTTCGTTGTCATTGTTTTCCACATTCAAATGCCATGTAATAATTTTTTTTATTTTGCAGCAAAATTTTAATTTGCTGTAATAATTTTAATTTGCATGGGTGACCCTTCTGGGCCACCGTACTATACACTCCTTGTAGTTCAAAATTTAACGTGGAGGTCATATAACAGCTCTTGTACATGTAATCAAGTAAACGTTAAGTTCTATTGTGATCATGTTATTTCATTTGGATTATTGAAATTATGTGTACTGTTAAGTCAACCATCAAGCTGTAGTTGGTTGAAACTTTGGAAGAGGTCAAGGCATGTCTCTCATTAAGAGGATAATTCCAGCCTTCAATGTCCATTATGTATTCAAAATACTCCTTGTAGTCATCCTCCTCTACTTCCATATCGGACTGTGATTCTACTTCTCTTATTTGGGCTTGGGAAACAGGTACAAGGCAATGGACAGCACCCGAATTTTCAAGTAGGTAGTGAAGGATGTCGGGAACCCCTGCAAATGTATCATGACGTGACCTCCTAATGTAATGACTGCTCCAGTGATCTCTTACTTTATCAAGTTCATTTTAAATTACTTTTGTGAAACAAAACCATAAAAATTTCAAGTGGAAAACATTCCCTAGCTCACGTGCTCTGGACTCACACATGTGTTTGAAGAAATTGATTACCAGTTTGACCTGCTTTGTGCAAAAGGAGACCACCACCCTTCAGTCCGCTGGTTTGAGGGCGAAGATCCATACTGGTGAGCTTTTTCAGCTGCAAATTCATCGTTCTCAACATTTATAAAATAGCATTGCATTGTAGCTAAAACTACATTTTCAGTACCATAATCAAAACGTACAATTCTTGGCCAGCCTCCTACATTCTGGACAGCATCTAAAAAAAATGTGGCTGGTATCTTTGGATTATTGTTAGATTTGTCCACTTCCAACCAGATTATTCTTGTGGTGTACCCACAGATGCAGCCATGGATTGGGAAGCCATGTGATTTTAGTTTGATACCCTAGGTGTCAAAAATATACATCATAAAAATAGAACTTCATTTCCAAGGTCCTAACTACACACAATTTTATAACATGCCTCGAGATCACCCAGATTGCGTAAACGTAAACCCTTGAAAGCTAGAGTTAGAGTTTTTGGAAACAGTAGTGAACTACTCTAAGAATTAATAAAAGTCAATATCTCAGAAAGAGGTGGTGGCCTGTGGGTGGGGGGGGGGGGGGGGGGGCAGAACTGGGATAATGCGACTTGTCACCTAACTTACACCTACCATCTATGAACCAGCACAAGTTTGGCCCATAGGAAACATAAGCCCTTCTTCTCAGCCGCCGTGACCTTTTTGGATCAATTTCTTTCATAATGCTTGCAACTTGGCTGCGCGGAACATTCACATGATGCCTTAATCGAAGAGCATGCCAAATATAGCGATACCCGGCCAGCGAGCCAGCCCCTTGCATCGCTATCGTTATGAGCTCTCGCCCGATATCTTCGTCATGGTTAGCTGCTTTTCTCTTTAAAACTAAATCTCTCAGTTTCCTTTTCAGTGTTCTGACGTGCATTCGTACACTATCTTGTTTTTCCAACAAGCCCACAATTGCTTGGTAAGGATATCCACGATGAGAGTACCCCTTAATTAGCTCATCGACACTAGCTTCTCGCTCGGTGACGTTCTGTTTTAGAGGATCCCCGCATTGGTGACAATATTTGGCCTCAAGCGGACAGTTTTTCCCACAAGAACAGCAGAACATTCCGGGAAACAATATCGCTTCGACTATGGCTTCCTTAAGGTCATGTTTCCATGCTGACCGAAAAGATCGCGGCCTCTGTGGACGAAAGTGGGTCCAGACCTCCCCAGCCATGATGCGCGCGCATCATATTTTAATTTAAAATTGCAGCAACTTTTATTTTTGTAGCAACTTCTTTTTATTTACAACAAAATTTTATTTTTTGCACAGCTTTATTTTTGTAGCATGTTTTATTTTTGCAGCAACTTTTATTTTTTGCAGCACAAACTGTTTATATTTGCTGCAATTTTTTTTTTAAAATTATTTGCAGCAGTTAAAAGCAATTGCAGCAGGTATCTTTATTATGCAGCAAGTCTTATTTGTTTGTAGAAAATTATTTAAAATAGCAGCAACCCTTAAATTTGCAGTAGAAATTACTAAAAATTGTAGCCCACTCTTAAATTTGCAGCAGAAATTATTAAAAATTTCAGCATGTCCCCTGTGTGCCGCCGTAGTAATACTACCTTCTCGTTGAAACGTTTCTTGGAATCGATTTGAAGTGCTTTCTTTGTCAAAACCAAAGAAATTACGGACGGCTAGCTATGAATGACAACTTTGCTAAGTTTTCAAATTTGCTTTTGCAGGTAAATTTTTAGCAGAGATTTTCTTAAAGGTTTGTAGTATGGAACCTCTTCAAATATTCCTGAAGACTCCATGGCGGCAAGTTAAACCGCAAATTAATTATATTAGACTTTGAGGTGACACAGTGGTTCTTTCTTTTTGAAACAGATTCCTTGTGCGGTTCAAAAAGGCTACTTACGTTTCCCATAAAGTGACTTTTTGTCACCAAAAAAACTCCCAGACGTTGGGAAGGGTAATGTGACAAGGAAACGTTTCAAACTCTGCAGATTTCATAGCGTCTTACAAAATTAATACAGCTTTTCATGTGTCTGGTTGTTTCAAGTCTCAAGTTAGGTAAGGCTAATGTCTTTCCGTTTAAATGGGTTTTGATGTCTGTATTAATTTGAAGTGGTTTTCTTGAATATCAAAACCGAAAAAAAAAAAAAAAATGGCCCATTATTGACTTAGCGCGATAATGGGTTTTATGCTCAGGCGGAGCCTTATCTTATCTTACGGTACAAGCTGCAGAGGTAGATAGCCGTTAATGGGCTAGACACCACACGCAGAGCAAGCTTTAAATTCGTGTGCTCTGCTAACCCTCTCCCCTTTTTCTGCCAGCGCCGATCGCGATAGCTGTTTAGCCTTAGAAGCGTACTTTACTTTCTTTCGTCGGAATCAGGCAAGTGTACCTTTATAGCCCTTACCTTTACTCTAATTAGTCTGTCCTTCTCCATTTTGACTATTGTTAACCTTCGTTTCAAGTTGCTGTTAGTGCCCTCTCCTTTTATACATCTATGGCTAAACATCGCGTGTTAATAATAGGGCACTCCTTCGTTCACCGACTTGCGGCGTTTGTGCAGAAGAAGCGGCACTTGCATGCGTTTATCACTCTTAGTGATATTGCGGATATTCATTTTCATGGCGTTGGGGGCCGCACAATTGAGAAATGTCGTAAGTTTGACTTTACAGTCGTACGCCAAATTGCTCCCAAGATCATTATTTTGGAGCTTGGCTCCAATGATCTCGTTAAGGTCGCGCCTGAGACTGTTGGCTCCGAGCTAGAAAAATTAGTTCGAGATTTGCACGATGTATATTCAGTCGAATTTGTTGTAGTAGGGCAGGTACTGCGGCGACGTACGCGGGACTCAGAGGAGTACAATTGTAAGGTGGGCAAGCTCCACCAATATCTTAAGGTAGTGCTCGAGCAGTTGCCTTTTTGTTATTACTGGCGGCACAGAGGTTTCTGGAACTGCAAGCGAGACCTTTATTTACCCGATGGGGTCCATCTAAACAATTTAGGCTACTACATATTTATGCGTAGTATTCAAGGGGCTGTTTTGAAGGCTGTGAAGTTAGTGGGTGTGTCCGCCGATTAATTGCCGTTGTCCAAGGCCACGTAGCCATCGTGATCTTTAATGGCGGTATTACAAAATATTTAATACATGCATCATATATACAGATTTCGCAGGCTATATTGGAATTTATAATTACTTGCACTTGACATTTATGGCGTAATTAGTGTGTTATCACCTGGCGGCTATTGTTATACTACATTAGTGTGCCCAACACACTCAGGCCATTATAGGACAATAGTCCTCTTCAAATGTCTCGGATTGTTTTACAGTATTGCACTTGACTTTATGGCGTAATTAGTGTGTTACCACCTGGCGGCTATTGTTTAACTGCATTAGTGTGCCCAACACACTCAGACCATTATAGGACAACTGTCCTTTTGAAATGTCTCGGATTCTTGGTTTTGTTATGTTGCCTGCTTCTATGTGTACTTGACATTCGTTGGCTTTCACCTAAGCCTTTACGAAATGTCTCGGATTTGTTTGTGCCATTTGTTTTCAACATATTAATCGCCCTTGGCTCATTGGCTGAAGTGTTTCCAGCCTGCTAAGACAAGGGGAGTACACCCACTAGGTTTGAGCTTCACAGCGTCTTAATCTGATCTACGTTTGAGTAATATAATTTAAATTTTTCATAAGCATGCCTCCTAAACGAGCCTCTAAGCGCCAGGCGTCAAAAAGTTCCACACAAGCGGTATCGGCGAAACAGCGCCGTTCAGAGGGTAAGTCTGCGTCCCTGCCTAACAGCACGACGTCTTCACCACAGTTCAGCCCCACCGCACTGAGTGAATTGATATCAAACGCGATTTCTGGGGCCTTACAGTCGGCCGGCATCGGCACTCTCAACATCTCTCCCGCAGTTGGCGAACAGAGACCTAGTAATCAGTCCACGTCACAGCCCACCGTGGTTGAAGATGCCGCCTCAAAAGAGATTGCGGATCTGACGAACACCGTGGCTGCGGGTAGGCTAACCTTTGCGTCCGAGAAACCGGACGGCACGTTTTTCAGTGTCACTTTTGACCTCGAGTCTCGCGTCTCGGATCGTATCAAGGCAAAGATATGGGCAAACGAATATGTTGATTTCGGGTCTCTCCTCTCCGTATCACTAGACGAGTCCAAATATCGATTATCTGTCGCAAATGACCATGATCACCCTAGTCTTTGCCTTGAGCACGTTAAGCCAAAACGGCGTAGCTTATCCATTGACCAATGGGTGACTGCATTTAATGTGTTTGTAGCTGTTTATACAATTAGGGTACCTAAGGCGACAAGTTCTCTGATGAAGTATTGTGAGGTGGTCAGGGACATTGCGGCAAAACAAGGTAACTGGCGTTATTACGACGAGCAGTTCCGATTTCTTCGCCAGTCTAAATCTGACCGATTCCCATGGGATAACGTGGCTTGGGAATTATGGCACCAGGCCATGCATAGCTCCCTCACCACCTCACGCCCAAACTCGAACTATGATTTTCGTGCAAGGCGGGCCAACCAGCGTCCCTTTCAGTCCTTTCCCAGAGGCTTGTGTTGGAGATTTCATTCCGGTCAGTTCTGCAGGGGCTGCAATTTCAAACACTCCTGCTTCAAATGTGGGGCAGTCCATCCCGCAAGCCAATGCAGCGCTAACAGACCGAACAATAACACAAGCAACGCAGCCTCTAGCATGCCCTCTGGGAGTGACAGTGAGGGAAGAGCATCGGTTGTTGAACCGCGGGCCAACGCCGGTAAGGCCCGACCGTCTCGTATTTTATCTTAAGGGCTATAACAACGTAATTTCGGACTATCTTATCCAAGGCTGTCTTCACGGTTTCTCAATACGATATTTTGGTTCTCCCCTTGCATTTCGATCCCCAAATCTGAAGAGCGCCATGGACAATCCGACTAGCGTGAATAATAAGTTGTCAAAAGAGCTCGCAGCGGGCAGAATTGTGGGTCCGTATGATACGCCTCCCCTTGAAACTTTTAGGGTATCGCCCCTAGGCATCGTTCCCAAAAAGTTACCCGGAGAATTTAGGTTAATTCATCATTTGTCTTGCCCGGAGGGGTTATCTGTTAATGATGGTATTCCTAAAGAGTTAGCCACCGTAAGATATGCCACTATCGATGATGCTGTTAGGCTCATTAAAGCAATCGGACAGGGCTGTTTTCTGGCTAAGACAGACATAAAATCCGCTTTTCGTATCATTCCCGTAGCCCCCCGCGATTTTCCATTGCTCGGGATGGAATGGCAAGGGAAATTCTACTTTGACAAATGTCTTCCCATGGGGTGCTCGTCATCGTGCAATATATTTGAATCATTCAGCACTGCGTTAGAATGGATCGCTCAATATAGATTGCACGCGTCGTCGGTCATCCATATTTTAGATGACTTCTTATTTATTGGGCATTCGGAGGCCAAATGTCAGGTAGATCTCGATAATTTTCTTCGCGTTTGCCGTCGTATAGGCGTTCCGATAGCCGATGAGAAAACTATGGGCCCCACCAAGGCTCTGCAATTCGCAGGGATCACTTTAGATACGGCATTGATGGAGGCTCGTCTTCCAGAGGACAAGCTTGCCAAATGCCGTACCCAGTTGGCGGATTTTTGCTCTCGTAAAAGCGTCACGCCGAAAGAGCTACAATCTTTAATAGGGCTCCTCAATTTTGCCTGCTGTGTTGTGGTTCCCGGGCGTGCTTTTCTGCGCCGTTTGATAGACTTGACTAAAGGTATCCGGAAACCCACACACACGTCAGATTAACCCAGGAATGTAAACACGATCTCAACGTCTGGCGGGAATTTTTGAGCGTGTACAATGGCAAATCCTTTTTCCTCGGATCGCGATGGGCCACTTCCCAAAACCTCAATTTATTTACGGACGCGGCGGGTTCCTTGGGCTACGTCGCAGTATTTGGCGCACATTGGTGTTTTGGAGAGTGGCCCGCCGCTTGGAAACAACTCCATATTACTGTCTTAGAGTTCTTTCCGATTGTCCTGGCGCTTGAGATTTGGGGACCGCTTATGCGTGACAAATGTATTGTTTTCTTTTCGGATAATCAGGCAGTTGTTGCTATAATCAATAAGCAAACTTCTAAAGATCGTTCAGTTATGGCTTTGCTTAGGCACTTTTTTCTCTGCACACTTAAATACAATATTTTGTTTCATGCTAAGCACATCGCTGGTCGCGTTAACCGCGAGAACGATGCTTTATCTCGCTTACAGGTAGAGAAATTCAGATCACTAGCGCCTTACGCAGACGAACAACCGACGCCGGTTCCGCCGGGCTTACTACCCAACAACTGGCGCATCACTTGAACGACCTTCTGCACTCAGCCATTACTGAGGGTTCGTGTAAGACTTACCAAAGAGCTTGGTCGACATATGTCGATTTTTCATCTGAATTTTGCGAGTCGCGTGCCTCGCTCCTTCCGGTCTCGGTAAACGATTTAGCATTGTTTACATCATATCTCTCGGCGAGGAAGTTTGCCTCCTCGACAATCTCGACGTATGTCTCCGCGTTAAGTTACGTTCACAAGCTAGCTAATTTTCCTGATCCCACTAAACAGTTTTTAGTGCAGAAGATTTTAGCGGCTCACAGTAAGCTATACTCTTCACCAGACGTTCGACTTCCAATAACACGTAGCGTGTTGCAACGATTAGTGCTCGCATTAGATCATACCAACTCATCAGCATATCAAAGGCTGTTGTACCAGACAATGTTTTTGGTGGCCTTCTATGGCTTTTTTCGAGTAGGCGAACTCACGGCCAAGGGTGCGATTTTGAAACCTTTAGTACAAATACTAGCAGTAATCACAGATTATAGAGTGCGTTCGATGTTACAGGGATTGTGTTAAAGGAGGGGTGTGTAAGATGTCAAACATGGATGAAAATATAGAACGAAAGGGAAAATCAAATCATGAGGTCAAGATGACTTGAAACACAATTCTGTCATAATAACAAATTTGTAATACAATTTTGCAAATATTTTTCATTTAAATAGTCTAGTATATCAGTGTAATAATTAACTGTATGTTAAGGAAAATTTGCAACATAACGGGAACTTAACAGCTTAACTGTAACATTATAACTGTAACCAACATTAAAACTGTAACTAACATTATAACTGAAACTAACATTACAACTGTAACTAAAATTATGACTGTAACTGTGTTTGTGTCATCAGTTCCATGATAGACGAGTTGTCCAAAATGACTGCTCTAAAATAAGAAGCAATCTGATGGTTTCACATTGTTTATCAGTTAAATTGCAATTGTTTGTACTTTGTTCGAATGTGAATCATAAGTGATTGTCAGTGGTTTGTTCTCCTTTAACACTGCAAGCGTGATGTCTGTTTCATTCACACTGTTCAGATCTAAATTCAAGTTCATAAGTGTTACTAGTTCTTCAACCTGCTTGTTGAAAAGAATTAATTTGCGCTGTTCACCTGGGTTTGTTGAAGATTGTACTAGTATGCGCATGAACCACTGTGTTGCACAAGATGATACTATTTGTATCAAGTTACAATCCTCGCATTTCCCAAGGTCCTTGTTGTCTGAGATTGGAATAACCTTTTTCTTGCATGAAATGCAACCAATAGAATTATTTATTTGTAGGAATCCTATGATTTTTCCATTAATTGTTGATGCTACCATGCTTGCTAACTCAGCATTGACGTCTACTAATGGCTGGGTAAATGGCGATGTTTCAGTGAACTGAAATGGTACATCTTTCGCAGTCAGTGTTTAAATACCTTTCATTTCTAGATATTTTTACTTTAAGGTTTTTGAAAACATAAGTTGAATTTAGCACGAGGGTTTCAGTGTAGGATTCCCAGAGAATGACTTTAATGGAACTTGTAGTGTCTCGTATTAAAACTTCTTGCTTCTTTAGTGTTCCTTGATATTGAGTTTTCACTACTTTGACAGCTGTAATGTTCACCACTTGTGCTTTGATGCTGATGAGTTGCTCAGAGGCTACATTATTTAGTGCAGAAATGCTGCTCACCATGCCACTGGGTATCAGATCATCAGAGTAGTTGAATCCTGTGGTTTCTTCGTTTGGGATTATCTTTGTTTGGTGGTTCAATATTATGTCATCAGTTTTGGATGTTGTATAATGCAAAATCTTAACTGCACATTTTGTGTTTTGAAACGTGTTGATTTCAGGGTGCTTGTGCTGTGAGAAACACACAGCTCGACGAACTCCATCTTTACATTGTAGTGTGCAATTGAAGTACTTCTTGTCAGAGTTGTTTGCATTTTTTACTGGTGATAGACCATGTATATAGCATATCATTTCTTCTTGTACAGTTGGGGTAGCAATATCTGTGAAAAGGACAAAAGGAAGTTTTGGATGAGAACATATCATTTGGGGAAATTCATGTTAATAAAAATTGCTCATATTTGTATGTGTTACCATGGTATATGTTGTGTTTATAGCAAAATAATTATTGTTTACATACAGACAGACAGACAAACAGACAGACAGACAGATATATAGACAGACAGACATTAGAACTTGCTTACCTTCCATTTCTTCTGTTTTCTTGTTATTCTGAGAAGGGCAAAATATCACTTAATTAATTATTATTCAGAAAATAGAAGACTTGCAACAATTTGTAACAACAGTGTCGTCAAATAATGAACTAGCTTAAGTTTGTTTGGTTTTTTGGCACACTTTTTACTTAAGTTTTTGTCACAATAGTTGACTAATACAACTCATAATACAATGGTTAACAGTTAGCCTTGTGTTTGCTTTCATGAATTAAGTTGAATGGCTGTCTGCTTGATCTGTATCTAACAAGGCAGCAAGTTTATCAAGTCTACTTTCTTCTTGTAGTCTATGCTGGAGACCAGATGACTTTTTCAGGCTTGTTAATCTCTCAAAAGTCATTGGTTCAATAATGCAAGATGAGAGTGTTTTTACTCTACTAATTGCAACATATGATATTCCTGGAGTTTTTTCATTTTTACCTATGTCTATCCATGCATTTGATAGGGTCAATCCCTGGCTTTTGTGTATTGTCATTGCCCAAGAAAGTTTTAAAGGAAGTTGTTGCCTTTCATTCACACTACCCAATGTGTCAGATATTACTGTTATTGGACATATGGGTACACATTGTTGAATGTTGTTATAGATTGATGGGCCTGTCTAGTCATCAAACATTACAATAACAGCAATAGGCAAGTCAGGGGGTTGCTGATTGGTAGCATATATGAAGTCGACAACAGTACCAGTTGCACCATTACAGAGACCGACATCTGTCCACAAATTCATCGTGAGCGTGATATGTGCTCCTTTAGCAAGGAAAACAACAGGTTCTAGTCCTGACATTTCATCAGCACTGGCCTTCTTAGCTGCTTCAGTAGAGTGTCGAGTATTTATTTTGCTATTGGTTGGTTCAGGTCAGATAACTTTTCAAAGTTGTATTTTGCAACTTCGTCATTGCTATAATAAAGTCTTACAACGCCTTTAAATGCACTGATGTTGTCTACTGTTGATGGCTGTCTATTTAAGAGAAGCATCCAGTCATTTTGAGTGCAATCCCCTGTGCGTAATCGGTTTAATAAATCTCTGAATCTAGATTGTTCGGGGCTTGATCCTTTTACTCTTTGGTTTAATGTTAGTTTAACAACAGTGTTAAACATGAGATAAACTAAATGGCCTTGTTCTTGTAAAGCATTTGAAGGGTTTGAGTGATAAAGAGGCTTAT
>NC_138149.1:12617400-12629900 GCF_964199315.1 Orbicella franksi
ATAAATGTTACCCTCAAATCGTTTAAATAACACCATACTCGAAAGGACCATTGAATATAATACTTACCCAGCCTCAAAGTTCCACCACAAAAGATACAGAGTTCCACCGCAAAAGATATGTCCAATGTTAGCGCTGAGAGCACATGGAAAGAAAGACCAAAGATCAGCCCACGCTGGAGTGGTACACAATTCCGTCGGATTTCGATAAATGTTACCTTCAAAGCGTTAAATGATAACATCGTACTCGGAAGGACTATTGAATAAAATACTTACCCAGCCTCAAAGTTCCAACACAAAAGATACAGAGTTCCACCGCAAAAGAAACAGAGTTCTACCGCAAAAGATACGTCCAACGTAATGCTGAGAGCACATGGAAAGAAAGACCAAAGGTCAACTGCAAAAACGAGCTCACATGGCCTGCTCACATGCTCATATGTCCGTCACATGTCTTGTCACATGCCTTAGTAAGAGTAAGATATTACTGGCCGTGACAACTCATATGTCCGTCACATGTCTTGTCACATGCCCTAGTAACGCTCCCAGTTTACTGGCCGTGACATGCCCCTGCAAAAATAAAGCCGGGTGGCCATTTTGGCGTCCTTACAGGAATGTGGATTTTCCAGCCTAGAACCGTGCACAGGACAACCAACTCTGGAAAGCCACAGGTCAAAATTAGGATTGCGTTCCACTTCGTCGAACGCTACAAGACCTTCATTTCCAATTTAAAGACAATCGCGTGACCGCCGCGACAATTGTCATCACCGACTTCAAGCATAACTCGGGTAGGCGCCCTTTTCAGTTGTTTTGGACTGCGTAACGGGAACAGAGTTTTGCCCAGTGAATTATTTACAACGTTACTGTTCTATGCGGGGTACCACTCCGGGTGCCTTGTTCTGCTTTTCCGCTGGATCCCCAGTTCAAACTAGCCATTTTACGCAACAACTGCGGCAAGCACTAAACTTTTGTGGACTTGATTCATCCAAATACAAATCTCACTCTTTTCGGATCGGCGCCGCATCGTTGGCGGCTGACCAAGGTTTATCGGATGCCCAGATTCGCCATCTTGGCCGTTGGAAATCCGACGCGTTTAAACTGTATATTCGTCAACCTGGAGAGGTGTTTAAGACTTAAGCTCGCCTTTCAGTCAGGGGCTGGGGCATCATAATTATTATTTCTAGTCTTCAGTAAACTACTTCAGCTGTTAGCTGTAGCTAAGATCAATGCTCGCCTTCCAGGCATGGGCTGGGGCGGCAATTTTAGCCTAGTACATCCTATTTTATTTTTTCAGTTAGTTATTTTATTTTATTCCGACAAAGACCGGGCAAGTGCTGGCTTTGTCTACTATTATAAGTGTTCTTACTATTATCACGATTAATCATAACGTGATCCACAATTTAGCTTATCTCCAGAGTTAGTTTGCCTGTCAGACAAGGGCTGGGGCAACAATTTTATATTAGAGTAGTTGTTAATCTAGAGCGCTGGAACGCGTGCTCTTATCGAGCTCGAGAACTAGCCGTTACTCGTTGGGGCTTCAAGGACATGTCAGAGAAGGGCCTGGTGTTCCTGATGCCTTCATATTACATAGTTTCCATTATCTTTATATTCCATTATCTTCATAGTGCGTGCGTGCGTGCGTGCGTGCCTGCGGCTTGGGTTGGGGCTCGCCACAGGATGTGGCTTGTGGCTGTTTTTCGCCCCAACTTTATTCACTGAATCAAATATAGCGATGTTTAATTGATTAATTTGACACCTTAGCATTTGAATGGTTTGAAATAAACGCCACGTGAGTGGCCACATTAATCCAAATAAGTGTTTCAGTGATTCAGTGGTTTCTGGCCGCATGCACGACCGCGATTATAACCATTTCATTATAGTGTTTTGTGCGCTGGGTTTATAAATAGGGGTCGCTCTCGGCATAAAAAAAACTACGATCATTGCTGGCAACGGAATAAGACCATGCTAAATTGGGTCTTGTTTTAAAATTAGTTAAATTCAATAATACGTTGACCAGCAAACGTCACAAATTTACTTTTCACGCCAAAGTTTGTAACTTGATACTTTTGCTTTCCTCACAAAGGTATACAACACGAAACTCTTATTTTCTCGAAAACATCGGGGCGATGTGCTTTTTCTTCATTGCTGGAGATAAATAATATAAATTTAAACATCTGGTGAAAAATGGAAGAATAACGATTTGTTTTCAAAACGCTAACTATCATTTCACGGATAAACAAACACTAATTTAATATTTATATAGTCACGTCTGACATGTTGAGTCACGGAACAGCGCGTTCTTATTCTGTTGCCACCTTTGCCGTTAACAATAAAACCATTCAAGTTAATGCACAGTGATATCGATTAATACAACTGAGAAACGTTTCAACGAAAACCTACAGTACAAACTATTTTCAACGACTGACTCTGGAAAGCTGGTACACTAACCTGGAACAAACTCCTCTTAACAGGTGTCAACAACTACCGGCACCTTACAAATGACTTGATCCACGATGTAAACGAAACGCACAAACGGACCTCTAACAGACCAGCTTAATTTGATTAACAGTAGGAGTGATTTGACCAACAATAGACGGATTGAAACCGACCAATGACTGATGATAACTTTACCCGAGTCTCAAAGCCAATACAATCATGGCTAAACTGACCAATTACTTTCAACGGACCAGACTTATAACACCATCGACTGACAAACACTAGTCACTTGACTCTTAAGATGACTTCTGCTCAGATTGTCGAAACGTCAGTCACCAACAACAGTTCTTTTCAGAACTACCCTCACGCGGACGATCGACGATTACACAATACGAACTAAAGATCGTTTTGTAAGCTAGAGTAGTTTTCATTTGAGTGCCGAAAAGTAATTGGTTTTGCTTCATTTACTCTACACGATTAGCCTTTAAAAAACTCGCGCCACTTTTTCATCCAATCAAAAGTAAAACCTAAACCAATCCTGACTCGTTTGCGCTCGTTTTCCCGCGCTTTGCGTCAACTACATGTAACTACTTTGAGTTTTGATTGGTTCACTGTATTGTCTATGTCCTTTATGATTGGCTGGAGTGATTATTTTGATTTTCGTTTTACGACATTCAATTGAAAACCGCTCTAAACCTACAGTGAAACAAATTCTATTTTTTTTTTTCTTTCGGCGCAGTACATCGTAACCAAACAAACTTGTTGGAGTAACATTATCATTACTGAAAGTGAAGAATGGTCATCGCAGTAAATCTTCCAATTTAAGCAATTGGAAAGAAGAAGCCTGAAAAAAAAAATCAAGGCTTCAACGGGATTCGAACCCGTGACCTCCGCGATACCGGAGCATCGCACCGGTATCGCGGAGGTCACGGGTTCGAATCCCGTTGAAGCCCTGATTTTTTTCAGGCTTCTTCTTTCCAATTGCTTAAATTGGAAAATTTACTGCGATGATCACTCTTCACTTTCATCTACAACCGCAGTTCACATATGAATTATTTCATATAAACTTCACATCATTATCATTACTGTTAAGAGTGAGTGCTGCTACCTCCGGGAACTTTTAATTCAGAAAAACATAACTCTTGCACGCCTTGCGTGCCTATGCTATAAATTACGTCTGAGGAAATTGTCTTGTTTGGGCTAATGCTTGACACTTTATGATATTAGCATTTAAGAAATAATAGAATACCGGTTTCCTCGGCTTAGTTAAGTTAGACGGGTTGGAAGTTAGAAGAATAGTACTGAGTAAATAATAGTTTCATAACAATACAGTAAAACCCTGCATTGAGACAGGCAACAGTTTTCTTCAGTTCGTGGAACTGTATGTAAGTAAAGATATATTAAGACGAACAAGAACTAAATTTCCTTAAACAATGACTATGCTGTTACAGCGAATTTACCGTTTGCTTGTGAGGTTAAAAAAGTAAAATATCATTAATTATTGATCGCGTTGTCCTTGCGTATTCAAATTAAACAGACTGTGTTTTGTCCACTTTGGTCCTCACAGAAAAGGAAGTTATCGTGCAGCAGGACGTTTCAGTTTGAGACCGAAAAGTTTGCTTCCGAGGAAGAATACAACATAACAGGTAAATGGGTCGAAATTATCAAATACTCAATGTTGTCTTTTCCACTTGATTGAACAGATCTCGTTCAGTGAAGATCGGGCACATTTCTCGCCAAGATGTAAATTGGCGGACTGGGTTCACTGTCCTTGGGTTTTGAGCTTGTCGATTATTTCCACTTACTTGTTAATATTGTAGAGGAAAACGATTTTCTCACGCGCCATTCTTTGGAGCACACATACAACCCCAACATTGGGATGAGGTTGACTCCATAACTGGTGTTGGTTCTTGACGGCAGGTTCTCTGGTGAGTCCCTTCCATACATTTTAAGAGTGACTTCCTGTAAATACTACGGATAGGTGTGCAAAATGCAAAAATCGAATTCCCTCAAACTTTTTCACAAGAAAGCCCTCTGGAAACTGTTTAGGAAAATACAACTTTTAGTTCGTTTGGATTTATATTTTTCAAGTAAAGCGATTTTTGAATTTTCACCCTTGGAAAAGCCCTCGAACCATTGAAAAATGTGCTTCGTATTTGCGACTCGTGTAAGAAAACTAAAACAATTATCAAATCTAATTCGATATTACACAATTCAATGACCCTTCCTTTACAAAGTACAGTTATTAGAATTGGAAAAGATTCAAACCTGAATTTTAGAAAAATTTCGAATTTACCCTCCTAAACAGCATTATCAGAAAGCTCGATTTTGGCAAATTTCAACAGCAAAACTCGCTATCTGGTACATGGATTCCGCTGTAAAGATGGTATTCTATAGAAAGAGTAAGGCTTCCTCTATCGTTCTGTGAAATAAAATTTTGGGGCAACTCAAACTACGAATTTAGACGACCGAAAATATTTACGGTACTCGCTTGAAGTTTATGACCTTTGAACTTACAGTTGTCTTCATGAATACAAGAGATAACCTAAACAACAGTTGGAATTCTAGCCTGAATGCGACCCTTTCTCCCATTTATTTGATTTATAGTTATTTTTTATCTTCTGTGGGCAATTTTATCGAAAGTAATATTTTTTTATGCGGAAAAGGAGTTCTAACTTGTTTATAAGTACGTGCGTATTTGTTTACTAAAGCGGAAATTTGTGGATATTAAATTTATTCCATCTAAGTTCTATTTTGTTTGCTGCAAGGCGTTTCGTGTTCCCTTTAAAACAAAATGGTATTGCCAAGTAGAAGGTTTTGTTCTCAGATTTTAAATTAACATATAGTTTTTGACTTACCGTCCACATGCATGGCTTGATTTACTCAGCAGCGTTACACCGGGTGTGATAGCGCTAAGATGGCGTGACGATAATTGACAAATCGCTCTTTGCAAATCGAATTCATCAAAATGTATTTATTATATCTTTTGACATCATAATGCTTCGAGACTACTTGATAAAGACTCTTGCGAAATAAGTCTACAAAAGTCATTACGGTGAAATGGAGAACCTGGATCTACTATTTCTATGCCGCGGTCGTGTGATCCTCGAGTGTGGCATCAGATGACAATAACAACTAAAAAATGGCCACCTGTAGTTATTCTCAAATCGTCTGTGGCATGTGCGTCACGTGCGGTCCTAGAGTTTCGAATCCCGCACATATTCAATTTGTTAAAATTGGATAATATGGCAAAGATATTCGAGGTGTGTTCAGAAACGGCGGAGGTCTGGGTATCTGTACTTGTTTCTAACGGATATCCCTCCTCGATTGTACAGAAGATCACAAAGGCACGAACAACCCCAAGAAGAGAGCCCGACGCGGAATTTAAATCCACCGCCGCTTTACCTTATGTCCAAGGAGTTTCGGAGTCTCTCCGCCGCAGCCTAGAACAACAAGACATTCGCACCGTCTTCAAGTCCGACACGACACTTCGGTCACACTTAGTGCGACCCAAGGACACCGTCAACCCGGCTAAACAAGATGGTGTTGTCTACAGGATTCCCTGTGAGTGTGGCAAAGTCTACATCGGGGAAACAAGGAGATCTATGCAGGAGAGGATCAAAGAACCCGACAGGGATATACGACTCGTCCGTACCCAGACCTCCGCCGTTTCTGAGCACACCTACGAGACCGGCCACTATCCTATCTGGAATGAGGTCAAGTTTATTGATCGAGATCCTCACTGGTACACACGTAGGGTCACGGGAGGCGCGGTGGCCTCATGGTTAGTGGGCTCGTCTCCGGATTGAGCGGTCCGGGTTCGAGCCCTGGCCGGGGACATTGTGTTGTGTTCTTGGGCAAGACACTTTACTCTCACAGTGCCTCTCTCCACCCAGGTGTATAAATGGGTACCGGCGAACTTAATGCTGGGGGTAACCCTGTGATGGACTATCAATGGAGTATTTCTACTCCCCCCATCCAGTGGGGAGTAGAAATACTCCTAGTCGCTTCATGCTACAGAAACCGGGATAAGCTCCGGCCTGATGGGCCACTTGGCTCGCATGCAGACTTTACCTTTACCCTTACACACGTAGGGTCAGGGAAGCTATTCACATAAGACTTCACCCTTCACATCAATAGGGATAGTGGAATTGAAATTCCTGAAGCATGGATGCCCACGATCGAAAAACACAACAACAGGAGAACGGTACAACAGCGGACCACTGAGGGAACAGCTACTCGTCGAAACAATGGAACAATAGGAGGATCGAAATGCACCAATCACAGCCGACCTTTGTGATATAAATGATACCGTGCAATCAGTCGACCTTATCGCCTGAAGACGTCGCGATCTACATCTCAAGTGACTACATCGTGAGACAAATGATAATACACTTTATTATGAGAGCCTACAGGCAACAAAATTTGCGTCTGAGGGTGGAGTCTTCTCGACTGAACCAGATTTATCCCACGATCCCCTTTCTGGTTCTTCTCATGATGTATCCATTGCTCTGGACAGGAACAGTTCTTTTTGTTGCTACGCCACCTTATCCCCCATAGGTCCTGATGACGAGGGCATACTGTTGTGTTCAAAATACCTTCATCCACATCAAAACAACCTTGGAAACAAAATGTGTGATATGCGTTTACTGGAAGTTTAGTTTAAAGGTAAGGGTTTCGAAAAACCATGCAACAGCAACGTAACCCCGGGGATGTAAGCCCTTGGATAACATTGAGAAAGGCATCACAGATAATGTCACGCAGTATTATAGGACTCCGCTTTCTTACGCAATTTAAATGATACGAATGTTTCGGCGACAGAAGAAAGCAGAGGAGCCATCCGCGTTTTTGTGAGGTGAATGGGATTCCATGCTGGTAGGTGCCTTTATACCTTATTTAACAAGCAAGAGGACAACAATCCGATAAGTCATCAGATTCGCAGATTTTCATAATAACAGGCGGGGTCTACAAATTATTATTATTTTTTCAGTCATCTCTGTAATTCCCTTATATGTTACTACCTTAAAGTTTCTCTTGACTTTTCTCTTGTAGTGAGGCAAGCCGACAAGTATTCCCCACCCCTGCGCCACCTTTAATTTCCACGTGGTTAGTAATTGGGATCATTTTCGTGGGAGAAACTTGTAAATAGCCGGGCCGCAATATAACTCAAGAGACTATTACGCTTTTGCACAGTCAGCTACATTGAAAAGTGTACATTGATTTCGCGTATCATGAAATCACGCCTTATTGGGCCTCATAGTGATTGTCTGCTACCGCAGCACTCAGTATTTTCTCGATAATCTTCCGCAATATTTTCGATCTAAAGAGAAGACTGAATTACGAATACACTGACCTGCTCTAGCCAACAGTAGCCTTGCTTCGTCCAGAGAAGAATCGCTCACATCAGTAGCCTTCAAATCACCTTGAATGTCTTTGTCACATTTTCGAATTAAAACACATTGAACATGTACGGGATTCGTAACTCTAGGACCGCACGTGCCCCCAACGATTTGAGAATAACTGCAGGTGGCCATTTCTTAGTTGTTATTGTCATGTGATACCACACTCGAGGATCACACGACCGTGGCATAGAAATAGTAGATCCAGGTTTTTTTATTTCACAGCAATGAGAGTTTCAAAATTTGCAGACTTATTTCACAAGAGTCTTTATCAAGTAGTCTCAAAGAAAGATATTATATATACATATTTTTTGATGAATTCGATTCGCGAAAAGCAATTTGTCAATTATCGTCACGCCATCTCACCGCTATCACACCCGGTGTAACGCTGCTGAGTAAATCAAGCCATGCATGTGGACGGTAAGTCAAAAACTATATGTTAATTTAAAATCTGAGAACAAAACCTTCTACTTGGCAATACCATTTTGTTTTAAAGGGAGCACGAAACGCCTTGCAGCAAACAAAATAGAACTTAGATGGAATAAATTTAATATCCACAAATTTCCGCTTTAGTAAACAAATACGCACGTACTCATAAACAAGTTAAAACTCCTTTTCCGCGTAAAAAAAATATTACTTTCAATAAAATTGCCCACAGAAGATAAAAAATAACTATAAATCATTTAAATGGGAGAAAGGGTCGCATTCAGGCTAGAATTCCAACTGTTGTTTAGGTTATCTCTTGTATTCATGAAGACAACTGTAAGTTCAAAGGTCATAAACTTCAAGCGAGTACCGTAAATATTTTCGGTCGTCTAAATTCGTAGTTTGAGTTGCCCCAAAATTTTATTTCACAGAACGATAGAGGAAGCCTTACTCTTTCTATAGAATACCATCTTTACAGCGGAATCCATGTACCAGATAGCGAGTTTTGCTGTTGAAATTTGCCAAAATCGAGCTTTCTGATAATGCCGTTTGGGAGGGTAAATTCGAAATTTTTCTAAAAATTCAGGTTTGAATCTTTTCCAATTCTAATAACTGTACTTTGTAAAGGAAGGGTCATTGAATTGTGTAATATCGAATTAGATTTGCTAATTGTTTTAGTTTTCTTACACGAGTCGCAAAAACGAAGCACATTTTTCAATGGTTCGAGGGCTTCTCCAAGGGTGAAAATTCAAAAATCGCTTTACTTGAAAAATATAAATCCAAACGAACTAAAAGTTGTATTTTCCTAAACAGTTTCCAGAGGGCTTTCTTGTGAAAAAGTTTGAGGGAATTCGATTTTTGCATTTTGCACACCTATCCGTAATATTTACAGGAAGTCACTCTTAAACATCAGAGTCGTTTAATTATTTTAGTTTATTCTGTCTGGAATAATTCCTTAATTTAAAAGAACATCATCCAAAGCTACGATAAATAAGAATGCGCTTTAAAACACTTAGCATTTTGGAAACTACGTCTGCGAAAATTCCTTGTTTGGCGAATCCTTCTCAGTTTAGAGCTTAACTAACAGCGAAAAAAAAAAAACGATTAACTTGGGCTATCTGCATAACAATACAGTAAAATGGAGAAGCGAGATAGGTTTGACACAAGCTGAAGTTTCTTCAGTTCCTTGAGTGACTCAGATGATCCACGCTATTGTTTTCTTCGTTTTTTTGTTTTTTTGTTTTTTCGTCCACCAGACGAACGTAAAAATCCTGATTGGTCAGATTTAGTGAATTACTCAATCCGTCGTTCCGATCGCTCAGCGACCTGTCAATCAAGAGCATTAGGGTCTTCTCACATTCACATTTAAGGCATTCAACAAGGCGGATAACTCAAAGGATGGTTTCGAACAATCTCTAGAGGAAACGCTTTGATCTTTGGAAAAAAATGGTATCAAATTCGTGCTAAAAACAGAGCAAAAGAAGGGGATTGAACAACTATTTGGAAAAAGGATCTTTTAGCCGTTTTACCCACAGGCTATGGAAGGAGTCTCATTTTTCAGCTTCTTGTGTTGCTCGCGAAATTATGCATCTTTGTTAATCATAACGCCTCTTGTCAGTATTATTAACGACCAGATTATGGAAGTCGAGGCCATGAATTTGACTGCCTCCAATTTGGCTCAGAAGCTAGTTAGTTTGGAAGACATCGAAGGAGGCAAATTTGATATTGTCTATGCGCCCATTGGCGGAAAGTGCCACAGATAAGCGATTTCTACAATGACTGAAGAAGAACTCTACTTTCACTATCAGTTTAGTTGCTTGTGTTGTAGATGAGTCGCATACAGCTGAAACATGAACAGGCATTGCAGACCAACTGCGAATCGTTGTTAGAAGCAATCGCTGTTATCCCAACGTTCTTCCGAGATGGAATATTTCTTTTCTCGCCGACGGTTTATATATATTTAGACAAGCTTTTGATACACAGTTGCCATATGTTACTTTTAGATTCGCCCGGCAAACTCTACAAACATTGTTACAATTGTCTTGTCTCTTGAGCCGGCCTCTTCTCGCTTTTTCCAAACTCCATAGGTCATCATGATCAAATTATTCCATTTTCTCGCGCAAAAATAAAAACAAGAAATACGAGAACCCGTTGGCGCATACAGACTTAACCACCAAAGAAGCGGCGTGATTCTGATTGGATAATTGTGACAGCCAGACATTCCACAGTTGAGTGGGTTTTGCATAATTAACAGTGGCGTCCTTGCAGACGTCCCCTACCCTCACGCGCTTTGCGCGCTCGTCTTTCCGCTTTCCCTCCACTTCGGACGCCTGCCACGCAGGCTACCCGGACGCTTATTCGAGGATTTGCGGTATATGAGCAAAGAAAGAGTTTCGAAGCGAGGAACAATTACATAGACAACTTTTTAAGTTTTAGTTTACTGCAATGATCTTTAATTGAACAATCACTTTGCTGCTGTTGGCGTTAATTCCGCTGTCAGGTTCTCGCTCTTTTCTCAGGTGAATCATGTGTGTGTAGATTTCATCCTGATTTTAGAACGGCCATCTTTGTTTCTCTAACAGAAACAGGTATTCTTCTGACATTTTCGATGCTTCGTTTACTATGGTTGAACCCAGGACTTTGTGGATGGGTTTCAAAAGAGCTCAGAATTCGATAATCAGCCGAAGAATCATAGTCTTTGGAATACATTAACATGTCATCAAGACCTTGCCCCTTCAAATTTCGAATGAAATGAGTCTTAGCCGCTCGGTAACTTGGTGAATTCTAGGACAGGAAAGATTGGTTTTAGTGCAAAATGCACTATTGGGATGGTGAGGGGGTCTTCGTCCATGATGGTATTCGCTAGGCTCCCATCAATATTATTTGCATGACGTGCAGTTCACGAAAAACGAATCGAGTCCAAACCATTTATGTCTGCGCAAAATGTTTCAATTAAGTAACGCTGTTCACGGAGTAATACTTTCTTCTCGTTGAAACGTTCCTTGGAATCGATACTGAGATACTCACTTGAAGTGGTTTTCTCTGTCAAAACCAAAGAAATTACGGACGGCTAGTTATGAATAAGAACACTGCTAAATTTTGAAATCTGTTTTTGTTGCAGGTAAATGTAACACGATATTTCTATTTCTTATTTTCAAATGGTAACTTGACACTTTTGTTTTTCACGCACGAGTGGTTGCCATTAAAACTAACGAATCGGCTGTTCCGAAAACGCGGAGTGCGGAGTCTAAAAAACAAGAAAAAAAGAAAAAAAGAAAAAAAGAAATTAAAAAAAGTAGAGACAAAACAAATTAAAAGTGAATTAAAAGAATAATTAAATATGTAAATAAACTAGAAATAGAAAATGAAGAAATAAAAATAATAACTATTAGAAAATTCACACCGCCTGAGGTGGACTGTTCATATCGCGTATATTTCATTCAGTCCAAATGGTATTCAACTCACGATTTTTATAGTTAGCAGTTCACTTTTAGGAAAAAAAAGTAAGGCCCGGTCCAAACGCCGCTCCACTCATGTGCCGAACCAAACTTGATAAAGTTGGACTTTAGAGCGACTTTGGAGCGATAGTTGGTTCAGACGGCGTACTTGCGTCGAACGTAATTCGGGAAGCAGGTGATAACAATTTTCGACGAGAAAATATGCGTTCTGAATTCAAGAACTCTGTCCAAATAGAAAAGCTGTGACTAACATTTCGCTGTTATAGCAGTATTTAGGGAAGCAAATTCAAACTCGAGGTTCAGTGTTTGTGTTTAGACAGGTTTTCTCCCGGTGAATTCGATTTGTTGGAGGGAAATCTCTCAAGCTGGGCTATAATCACGAAGAAAAAGCAAAAAATGAATTTGCGCTAAAGGAACTCGCTTATACAGTCCCGTTTCTCATAAATCGAAGAAGACATACTGGTATTTTGTTGTCTTTATTTTTAGTGACGACTTTGAACTTCATGCACGACTGGTCACGCCACTCAATTTTGAGCCAATCACGAGTCCCGTTATATGAAAAATACATTACAGTAATTTATGCACTAGGTTCGCCACATGAGGAGAACGCCGTATGAATCAGCTGCCGCTCCAACGTCGCATAATGCGACAGACCCTGGTTTTAGTTTGAATTTCATCCATCAATTACGAGAACTTTAGGACGCGCCTTTGACAAGTTGTTGAATGGTTCAAGGGTTAATTCACAGGGGCAGTTTATTTTTGGAAAGCAAAGCTTGAGTTTGTTTCG
>NC_138149.1:12632400-12667400 GCF_964199315.1 Orbicella franksi
TGAAGATGTGTTCTGCTTAATTTGTCGAAGCGTCAGTCACCAACAGCAGTTCTTTTCAGAATTACCCTCACCCGGACGATCGACGATTACACAATACGAACTAAAGAATATTTTGTAAGCTAAACCTACAGTGACAAAAATCCTAATTCTTTTCTTTCTACGCTGTACATCGTAACCAAACAAACTTGTTGGATTAACCTTATCATTACTGTTAAGAGTGAGTGCTGCTACCTCTGGGGGCTTTTAATCCACAAAAAAATAACTCTTGCACGCCTTGCGTGCCTATGTTTATGATTAATTGGTAATGAGACTTCGTGTCGCCCTATTCGGTCTGTAATCATACTCGTGATAGAAAAATTATTTATCACGTTGATTAACTGTTCTCCTATTATGTTGAACAGAACTGTTGTTAACTTTGGTCCCCACAGAAAGGGAACTTTTCCTGCGGTTCGACTTCTCAGGCTGCGACCGAAACGTTTGTTTTGATTTGGCAAGAAAAAAAAGAACACATAACAAGTAAATTGGACCTAAATTTCTAGATATTCAGTTTTCTACAATCAGTACGGTGGCAATATAGATGTTTTGATGAGTATACTGAGTACTTAACTAGTCCATCAATTTCTAGTGTTCACCTAAAGAGGAAGTCACAATTCGCGGATAGGAGACAAAACCTGCTGTCACCGTCTAAGAGCAGTGGTACGTCAATTTGTATTGTATTCAATTTATTGTGTTTCTATGTAAAATAATCTTGACTTTTTGCGATTCAGAGCTGGTATTGGAAAATTTAGAATTTCGTCTTTAGAAGAGTAGCAGTCAACTCGAATTCAACTCGCAACTCAGGGGGCGACTTCAACTCGCAACTTCGCCTCTCGCATTCTTCCTACTCACAAATTTTACACCAAAATTAAAACACAGGTTTGATGTGGTTTTCTGCAGATATACAAGATGATACCGCTGTTATTTGTACAAGTCATTGTTCTTTTTGGCGCAGCACAGATAAGTAAGCCATTCGTTCATTTAATCTTTGTGCGATTGTGTTTTAACATTGTGTTCCCTGTAGCTGTGATCGTTCAGTGCAGCACCCTGCCGGCTACTGTAACAAACTGATGGCCCATTGCAAATTTGAGCGCCTGCATTTTAATGTTTGTCTTGCCTGCAAATGAAGTAGACATTCCTATTTTGTAACATCTTGTACATATATCATGACAGTCCCTAAGATATGTGGTAAAGCAGAATTCTGACGAATACAATGGAAAATGTAGTATCGTAAAATTGTTTCTTTCATACGTTCAACCGATATAGTTCTGCCGGATAGAGTCTTTCTTTCTGTGGAGCATACACAGTTAAGCTGACCATGTAAAGGCGTCTCTGTCAATAAATACTCGTGCATGGTTTGTTAAAGCGATTTTAATCTAAAATAACGCTTCTTTGACTTTTTGAAACATAATTAAATGCTCCTAACAAAGGCTTAACAGGGTCTCTCTCAAAGGTTTTGAAGAAAAGAGGTCGTCGACACTTAAGCTTCGGCCCTCTATGGTTACCCTACCGGGTTCTGGGTCCTTCAAAAACCAAAGGGTATAGCGACTCGGACAAGACATTGGAAGGAGATAACCCATATAGGCTTGTCTACATGTCATGATAATCTTCAAACAAGTCCTTTTTTCAGTCACGACTGATTTCCTATCAAGTTGTCATAAAACAGATTAGGCATAATATCTACAGCGGAACCCTCGCCTCAGGGCCACCCCGTTTGATACGGTCACCACGTTAATGCGGCCTGGTCACCTCGTTATTACGGCCGGGTCACCTCGTTATTACGGCCGCTTTATTCTGGCCCGAGCTCAAGCGCAGTCAGTCGTTGTCTTATTTAAAGAACCTCTTTAATACGGTCACCCCGTTAATACGGGTAGATGTTTGCGGCCCGTTGGTGACCGGATTAACGGGGTTCCACTGTAGAACGATACAAGCATCTAAGTATCTAAGTAAAAGTATCAAGATTTGAGGGTTGTACTACGAATTTTTCTGAACTGATCAACTTTGCTTGATTTTGAATTTAATCCAAACTTTATGATTATTTGCAGCACCCACTCGCGGAGGTAAGTAAAATATCTAGAAAGGTAATGCCTTTGCTCAAATTCGGCCGCTCATGCTGGGAAATTGTTCAATGTTTTTGTTTAATTTGATTTGCTGCATTTCCTCGTTCGGATTATTAAGCGTTTGTTTTCTTTATTGTTTTGAGTAGAATAGAGTAAGTTTTCGTGCTAACAAAAGACTGCAGTGATTCTACAAACCTTTTAATAGTAACAGAAAAAATACTCCTCAAAATTAATTGTGAGGGAAAAATCTATATAAGATTATCTGATGATCTTGGTAAATATAATATTTTTGCACAAAACAGGAAAGAATAAGCAAATAAAGATGAGATACCCTATAATAATAAATCGTACCGGTAATTATTATTATTATTTTTTTTATGACTGTAACCTCTCTTGCTGAACAAAAACTGAACACAAATAAAGATAAGATACCCCACAAAAAGGAATATAATTTTGTCATAACTCTAACTAACTGGTATGGTTTTTTACTTGAAGTGGATGGTTGTACAAATTATACAGTCCTGAGTGAAGCAGACCGCGCTCAAGGAAACACAGAACCGCCTCATGCAAGAGACGATAATAGCCTGGTAACGGGTTGGTATCGTTTCCAAGGAGCTGCTGGGGATCAGATGCTGGACAAATGTGTTCTCATGTATCGCTGCGGTAGTAGATTTCCAGGTTGGCTTAATGGTGCACACCCGACAGTCGCTGAAGGAGTGGTGACACGTAAAGTCTGTTATAGTGATTACAATGGTTGCTGTTGGTTGAGTAACATCATTAAAGTGAAGAACTGTAGCTCTTACTACGTGTATGAGTTACAGAGGACATTTTCGTACCGTCGCTATTGTGGTAACGCCGGCGCTAGTAGGTTGCATTTATCAGTTGTGTTAATAGCCGACCTGAATGACTGAAAATATACAGTGAGCCTGAAATGGGTTGACAAATCTAGAATATCAGACAAAATAAATATATGTTATTTGCCGGCGGGCTGAGAGGTCCGTAAAGTGAAAAACTGTGACCGAGGTCTGTGACCGAGGCCGTAGGCCGAGGGCAGCATTTTCAAGCCCGAGGTCACATTTTTTCACTATACGGGCCGACCCTAAGCCGGCAAATAACATGTTTATTTTTTTCCTGCAGTAAATTAGTTTTACAGATTATAAATGTGTTTGTTTACGCAGCTCTTGTCATTGAATCGGCTTGCGCACCGTCTACTAACGATTTGTAAAAAATCTTGGCAACGAGCGAGTAACTCAGATAGTAGACAAAGAAAGGTGTATTAAAGAGCAGATATTTTCCTAACTACTTTATGTTAGTTGCATTTATTTCACAAGTTAAGTTCTCCAAAGTTGTTTCTGCGGTGTGAAATTTCGTGTGAAGTTTCTGTCAGTCATTGCTTTTAAAATCACTTGAAATCAGACTTTTCTACCGTAAGTTGAATAGCAAAAAGCAAGGAAATTCGTTAAGTGTATTCCACAAAAATTCTCCTGAATACAGCAACGATCAGAGAGGTAAAATCGACTGAAATTGACTCAAATTTTACGGCGAGAGAAACACAGGATTACGCGCCATTACAGCGCCAAGCTACAATCAACCAAGTAAACTCTCACAACTTCAAAACACTCAATTGAATTTACTTACAGTGACTTTCCTTGCCATTTTAAAGTAAACAGAGATAAAATTACGTTGACTAATCGTGGATGGATGTGTAAAAAAGGGAAAAGATTGACGGTTACCGCTAACATTTAGGAGCGAATTCAAATTTAGGCAATGGGTTAAAAATCCGGCCCTTGGGCCGTATCGTAAAAAGCTGGACCGGTCACCTGCGTATGATTAGCCAATCAAATTCGAGGATTTAGGATTTCGGCCCGCTCAGACGCTTGAGAAATTAATAAGAATAAATAAGCTAATATAACGGAAACTGAACAAAAATAAAGATAAGATACCTCACAAAAAGGAATATAATTTTGTCATAACTCTAACTAACTGGTTTCTTTTTACTTGAAGTGGATGGTTGTACAAATTACACAGTCCTGAGTGAAGCAGACCGCGCTCAAGGAGACGCAGAACCGCCTCATGACAGAAACGATAGTAGCCTGGTGACGGCTTGGTATCGTTTTCAAGGAGCTGCTGGGGATCAGATGCCGGACAAATGTGTTCTCATGTATCGCTGCGGTACTATACATCCTGGTTGGCTTAATGGTGCACACCCGACAGTCGCTGAAGGAGTGGTGACACGTAAAGTCTGTTATAGTGATTACAATGGCTGCTGTTGGTTGAGTAACATCATTAAAGTGAAGAACTGCAGCTCTTACTACGTGTATGAGTTACAGAGGACATTTTCGTACCGTCGCTATTGTGGTAACGCCGGCGCTAGTAAGTTGCATTGATCAGTTGTGTTAACAGGCAACCTGAATGACTGAAAATATACCATGAGCCTGAAATAGGTTGACAAAGCTAGAATGTCAGACAAAATAAGAATAAATAAGCTAATATAACAAAAGCTGAACAAAAATAAAGATAAGATTCCCCACAAAAAGGAATATAATTTTGTCATAACTCCAACTAACTGGTTTGTTTTTACTTGAAGTGGATGGTTGTACAAATTATACAGTCCTGAGTGAAGCAGACCGCGCTCAAGAAAACGCAGAACCGCCTCATGACAGAAACGATAGTAGCCTGGTAACGGGTTGGTATCGTTTTCAAGGAGCTGCTGGGGATCAGATGCCGGACAAATGTGTTCTCATGTACAGCTGCGGTAGTAAGTTTCCAGGTTGGCTTAATGGTGCACACCCGACAGTCGCTGAAGGAGTGGTGACACGTAAAGTCTGTTATAATGGTTACAGTGACTGCTGTTGGGATAGTAACATCATTAAAGTGAAGAACTGTAGCTCTTACTACGTGTATGAGCTACGGAGGACATCTTTGTACGCTCGCTATTGTGGTAACGCCGGCGCTGGTAAGTTGCATTGATCAGTTGTGTTAATAGCCAACCTGAATGACTGAAAATATACCATGAGCCTGAAATAGGTTGACAAACCTAGAATATCAGACAAAATAAGAGTAAATAAGCTAACATAACAAACCTGAACAAAAATAAAGATAAGATACCCTACGAAAAGGAATATAATTTTGTCATAACCCTAACTAACTGGTTTGTTTTTACTTGAAGTGGATGGTTGTACAAATTACACAGTCCTCAGTGAAGCAGACCGCGCTCAAGGAGACGCAGAACCGCCTCATGAGAGAAACGATAGTAGCCTAGTTACGGCTTGGTATTGTTTCCAAGGGGCTGCCGGGGATCGGATGCCGGACAAATGTGTTTTCAGTTATCGCTGCGGTACTGAGCATCCAGGTTGGCTGAAAGGTGCACACCCGACAGTCGCTGAAGGAGTGGTGACACGTAAAGTCTGTTATAGTATAGACGACTTCGGTAATTTGAATTTCATCATTAAAGTGAAGAACTGCAGCTCTTACTTCGTGTATGAGTTACAGAGGACAGAATATCGCTATGGTGGTAAGGCCAGCGCTGGTAAGTTGCATTGATCAATTGTGTTAATAGCCAACCTGAATGACTCAAAATATACCATGAGCCTGAAATATTTTGACAAACCTCCCGGTGTGTCTAATCGAACAAAATCGAACAAAATTCAATCGACCTCACGGCAATCGAAGACCGCATCGTTCGATTAAGTTCGGTAATCGAACAAAATCGAACATCTATTTTGCTGTGAGTTCGATTATCGAACCAATCGAACAAAATCGAACGCAATCGAGCTCAATCCAATTCAATTTTATTTGGATCCATTTCTTGATAACTAAATCACACAGGAGTAATCACAGTCAGCCTTTATTGAATGGAATAAATAGGAAAATGTCCAAATATCAAACTAAATGTCGGTTATGTTCGGTTATACATATGTACAAGAGAACAAAACGACAGTAACGGTGGTTCGATACAGTTTTTTCTGGACCATACCTAGCATTTTCAATTGGCGTTTTACTAAACTTCACGTACTCTGATCGATGTGGAAATTACATAGGTTTTTGGAAAAAGATTGAAGTTTGATTAAATGTGTTTTTTAAGGTATTCGATATTTCCATGGAAACGATAAACCAAAAATAGAAAATCGATAAAACATGAATTTTGTACGAACCAGATCTGTTGTAGGAAATCGGATGCCAATTTCTGAAATTACGATGCATGGCATGGGGAATATGCAAGAATAAAAGAATTCTATATGTTTGATTTCGAATAAATCGCGAAAACATTTCAAACCATGCTTTTTGTTCAATGAAATTAATTGGACTGAAGGAAGGACACTGTTTTAATGAAATTGCTCCAAAAGACACCAGAATGTGTCTTGAAGTTTTGTTTTGAAGCCATGAAAGTTTTGTTGGTTTGCGTTTTCTTGATCTCGAGAAGACTTTTTCCATAATAAATTTAGAACAATTTTCGATTTTAAGAGGGAATGTCCAACAGGACCGAGCCATATCGAAAATATGTGGCACATGATGAAAAAATCAAAATTTTTCATATTCCTCCCAGAGATAGCCTATGGTAAGCCTAGAAACACGGTGAGTGTTTTATTCTTGAAATAGTTTTTAAACCCGCCAAAAAATCAAAAATTCGTTACGGTCCCACATCTGGTCAAAAACACGCAAAATTTAGTGACTAATACCTTATCATAAACTTCACTCTGTTCAATCTGCATCACAATAACATTCCAGTTTGAGTCTGGAAACTTATACTGAGGGGTTTAAAAGTCTTTTGAGGTCAATTATTCTTCTGTGGGTTAATTTTCAAGGCCAGGACGAGCCGCTTAAAATCACTAAAATTCGCTTATTCAAAATTCTTAATTATGCCCACATTTTCAATCGGCAAATTCGATAAAACACCGATTAAACACCGAAACACCTAAGTTTCTGACATTTCGAAAGAAGAAATGTCAGTGTAAAACTTGTTATAAAAATTATTTCCGGGCTTTTCATCAGCGCTGAGTACTAACGCTCGCAAAATCGTGATAATCACAACACTAACCTGCTAGAAACGAAAACAATAGGCAAGTGCCTGTGACCAGATAATCAAAAGGAACATGAAAATGTCTCCATCCATTTGATTTCCTCAGTATTTGGACTTAAACTATGGCAGAAAAGTCATGTTTAGCTCACCATCTGTAAGATATTACGTTCAAATATTAAGTACTGGTGTATTCAGAATCGTACACGATAACCATTGCGACGCGTGGAGTTCGACAAAGAACATCATCTTCTCAATGACATTCAACTAATGACTCCGAGATAATCCACCACATTCCTATCCCTTTTTCTCAAACAGCAATCCATAAAAGTAGTCAAGCCTTCCAGCGTCAGTCCCTTGCTCGCTAAAGCGAAAGGCTTATGTTCTGTTCTCCTCTCTCATTCTGCATGCTGAAATGTAAATACGGCGTCCGATATGGACTTTCTGTCACGTAATGGTCAATAGATTGATAGGAATTTGTCACGCGTTGCCAAAAACTGAATCGAAAGATTTTAATGTTACTTCAAACCTTCGCGGGTGTCCTCCAGAAAAAAAAAATTCGTACGCGCGCTGTTTTGGAGGAAACCCCCACAAACTATATATCAATGGAAAGTTTATAAAATGTAGAGTTCGATAAAATTAGATTCTTTTTTGCCAACTGCTTTCTTAAGGCGGCAGAAGCCGTTAACGCCAAAACGACCGACTGAAATTCAGGCGAATTAATCGGGTATCAAATGCGATCGTTGATGCAAAATAACTGTGAGGCAATGGTACTTGAGGGAGGTGCCAGTTGCACTTGAACACGGTTTCGCCTGATTTGTCTGGAGCCAGTTTTGATAAAGTAAGATCTAGGGCCCGCAGAGCCGATGATTTGTCCAGAGATCTAGGCCTTTGAAGGTGAATTAGGGGGAGGCTTAGCATAGACGTAGCTTCCGGGTGGGAAGTCTGGAAGGAGTTGTCCTGCATGTTTGTCGTAGGCTTGCTTTTGCTGTAATTTGCGATACAAATGTTCGGTTACTATTGTGTCGCGTTGAAACTTGGATGGTTCCAATGTAACCGACGGCTGAGGCAAATTGCTGCGGAGAGCCCGGCCAAACAGTCGCTGAGCTGGAGAGAAGGTGTGACCGGAAGGGGGAGTGTTTCGTACTGACAAGAGAGCCAAGTCTACATCTTTAGCTGTGCGGAGAATGTGTTTGGCAGACTTCACAGCTGCTTCAGTACGACCATTGGATTGCGACCAGTATGGAGATGATGTGATGTGATTGAACTTGTATGTTTGAGCAAATTCTTTGAACAAGTCCGAGGTGTATTGGGCCCCATTATCTGTTAGTAACGTGTGTGGAATTCCATGTCGGCCAAAGTGTTGCTTGGTGGCTTGCACTACAGCTGTTGATTGGATAGATGGGGGGCGGTCAATTTCATAAAAGTCAATGTAGTGATCAACTGTTACCAGATATGGTATGCCATTGAGGTCAAATAAGTCTTGTGAAACCAGTTGCCAAGGTAAGGTGGGTACAGGGTAAGGTTGGAGGGGTTCTCGAGGGTGTTGTTGCTTATATTGTGCACAAATGACACAGTTCTGGCACATGTCTGAAACCTGGTTGTTGATCCCTGGCCAGAAGACACAACTCCGAGCGTGTGGAATGGTGAACTCGAAGCCACGGTGAGCAGCGTGTAGCTTGTGGAGTATGGTCGGGCGAGCAGAAGAGGGGATAATGAGGCGATCTTGTTTAAACAGGAGCCCATTATGTGAGGTGAGTTCTTGACGGATAGCCCAGTTTGGGCGTGCTAGTTCGGGAACCGCGGCTTTGTCGTTGGGCCAGCCAGCCTCAATAAGAGATTGCAGAGCGATTTGTTCAGGGTCTGTGACGACCGTTGTTCTTAGCTCCTGAAGCGTGGCATCTTGAGATCCAGAAAGTTGAGGGGTATCTGTTTCAAATTCAACTCGATAGACCACTTCGTCATGCACTTGCTTGTGGGTGGTGGTGGGTAGAGGGGCTCGAGAGAGAGTGTCAGCAACGTGGAGTGTTGACCCCTTGTGGTACTCAACGCAGAATGTGTAGCGTTGAAGAGTAAGCATCATGCTTTGAAGACAGCGTGGAGCGGAAGCCAGAGGCCGCTTGAAAATGGTCTCCAGAGGCTTGTAATCACTATGGACGACCACATCAGATTTTCCAAAGAGAAGTTGGTCAAACTTGTGGAATGCATGAACGATAGCTAGAGTTTCTTTTTCAATTTGAGCATATCGTTGTTCTGTTGGACTGAGAGAACTTGAACTGTAGGCTACAGGTTGCCACAAGGTATCGGAGGAGTTTAAGGGATAAGTGGCTGGTTGAAGAAGTGCAGCACAGAGGCCATATTCAGAGGCGTCAACTTGAAGTACCACTGGGGCTTTGACATCAAAATAACGGAGACATGGAGCTTGAGACACTAACTCTTTTGCTTGTCGGAGAGCTTCTGTGTGTTGGTCAGCCCACAGGAATTTCTGATCAATGTGGGTGAGATCGCGGAGAGGACGTACCACTGTGTCGGGGGCAGAACTTCGATAAATAAGTGATTGTGCCCAGGAAACGCCGTGTGGCTGCTTTGTCATGAGGTTGAGGCATGTTCAGGACTGCATTGACAATCTCATTACTGGGCTTTAGTCCTTCAGGCGTGAGGGTGTGACCCATGAAGGGTGCAGAGTAGGTCTTTAACTTGACTTTGTCGGGATTGAGCTTTAAGTGATGGTGAGAGAGGCGGTCCAGGAGCTTAATTACTGTGCGGTCATGATCATGGGTGGCCTCATCGGCAATGTTGACAACCCCCTCCAAGCCACAGAGAACATCATGAATGCGACGCTGGAACTCCTCAGGAGCTGAACTGATGCCGAAGGGAAGTCGAGTCCAGCGGTAACGCCCCCAGGGTGTATGCATAGTAGTCAACTTAGAGGACTCCTCTGTCAGCTTAATTGTTTGAAAAGCATCTTTAATATCAAAAGTTGAGAAAATCTTGGCCTGATAAAAACGATGAAGGTTCTCCTCCAGAGTCGGGATGGGATATACTGGTCTGAGAATAGCTTTGCTTATAGTCTGGGAAGGGTCTAAACAAATGCGAACTTTGGCAGGCTTAGTTGCTGATGGTGGGCGTTCACCTACCACCATGTTTGATATCCAGGGTGTGGGTTCATTGACTCTGACTAGTTGACCAGTGTCGATCAGTTTGTCCAGAGCCTCTTTGATGATGGGTAACTTTGGTGCAGCGTAGCGATGGGGCGGAGCTTGGATGGGCTTAAATAGTAGGATCGAGTGTCAGTGAGTAAGGTTCTCCCAGTTCACCCAGCCCCTCAAATAAATGGGGATAGTTAACTTTAATAGAATCAAAAGTCAACTCACCGAGAGGAGGTGAAGAACGTGTGGAGGTGACATGGAGTTAATTTACAGTGTCAACATCATAATTCAGGATACCCACGTGAGTACTATCAGCCAGGCCCAAGAGAGGTGCATAGTAGCTTTGTGCAGTTATAACTTGAACCAGTACCTCATAGATTTTGCCTTGGCGAGTACAATGCAATGTGGTTTGACCTCCAGTTGGGATGATGGATTTGGAGTAGTCAAGGAGACGAACACTGGAAGGTTCAACTTTGACAGGAGACATTTTCTGTAGCTCTGTGACGTGTATGGTGTTACATGAACACCCAGAGTCCACTTGAAATCGGATGCGGCGAGTTGCTGCTGGCGAGGGAGTTGGGCTAAGATCCAGATCGACAAAGATACCCTTGGGTGCAGACTGAACCTGCGCTATGTCGTGAGTGATGACATAAGCGGTGCTTGACTGAAAGCCTGTGTCTGCCTGGTACACTGTACTAGCAGCGGATGCTCGGCAATCTTGTTGCCAGTGGCCTCTTTTGCCGCAACGATGGCAAGTATCATTAGCTGCTGGGCAGTCACGACGAGCAGCATGTGGTGTGCGACCGCACCACAAGCAGGTAGGAGAAGCATGAGACTGTGAAGCAGGGAGACCATGTTGTTTGAAGGGACGGCGAGGAGTTCTGGACTTGATGGCATTGGGTGTGACCTTGTGTGCTGCATCAGTGGTTTCCTCGTTTACCACGCTGGGTGTAAGCTGGTGGGCTGATTCCTCAAGCTGTTGTTTAGTGATGGCTGATTCAGTTTTGAGGCCAGCCTCAAAGTCCCGAGCCTTATTGATGACTTGTTCAAAGGTTAGAAAAGCCAGGTTCTCCCGTGAGATGAGGTCGCTGCGAAAATGCTTGAAGGTGTCGTTTAGCCCAATTACAAAAATGTCTCTCTGTAGCCTGTCGTCGACTGCTGAAGGCGATTTGGGAGTCGATGGTTGTGGTTAGTACATCCCATTCCGCCCGAGGGAAAGCTCGTCGAAGAGCCGCCATAACTTTAGGTCGTTTCGTTTGTATCCAGTAGTCGTCGCTATCCACATCTTTAGAGGGGTTGATGTAGTCTTCCATGATGCAATAATCCCTGAAGTTTGCAATGAAGAATTTGCAGCTCGACGACGATCCTCTGAGCTGGCGTCAAATACAGGTCGATCCTTACCTATGATGTCGGAGGCGAAAAGAGTCCCAAACAACGGTGAGTCGATCGAAGAGCGGTGAGAAGGGTAGATCGGTGAGTTCGGAAAATAGTCCAAACCGCGATGAGTCGATCGATGAGGGAGAGACGGCGAGTTCGAAGCGTTTATAGAACGAGCCTGAATATAATCAGTCACGGGAGGCCAGGCTGAATCGTTGAAGCTTTGGGTTCTTCACTTCTGACACCATGTAATAAGATTCAAGAAGTCCTCACACACTTCATGAACGTATATGAATTATTTAATGTTCATCAGTTGAGCACATGGTTATTAGACCATGACCAAAAGGTGTTATGGGTAAATGTAACCCGCGTGACGCGTGACATGTAACAAGATCTCAAATTGAAACTATTTGATATAGGATCTCTGGATTAAGCCGTTTGCCGGAAAATGGTCGCTGAGGAGTCCATGCCTCTTAGGGATTATGACACGTTGACGGTTTATTAACTTTTATGAAAAAACCTCTTTTTCCCAATAACTCGCGCGCGTTTCAATATTGTATTTTCATTTTTTGAATAATGAACTTTAATTTGGTTGGAAAAAAGAAAATTTGGAAAGAGTAGCCCCCGCGAAGGTTTGGAGTAACCTTAATAAGAGCATGGCGAGTAGTCGTAGGATATGGATTATATCACATCAGTCTTTTTTTCTGTTTGAAATCATTGCATGAACTCAGAACTCCGGCGCTGAAACATGAGACCACAAAATAATGTAACAGGAAATGACTCGAAATGTAAAGAAACAATTTGTAGCAAAAAGTGTGATATGCATATGGCAAGCCCTTTGTAGCAAAATTTCAATCCTTGCAATATATGTTTAATCCTTTAAATAATGGTTTTATTTAAACATATAAAAAGGCACTCAATCCAATGGCAAATAAAATTTTTGGTTCAATTCAGTCTTTTAATTTTCATGATTCAATCCAATACCTGGAATGTTGATTCAATCCAATACCTGAAATATTGATTCAATCTAATACCTGAAATATTGATTCAATCCAATTCCTCGAGTATCGATGCAATCCAATACCTCGAATATTGATGCAATCCAATACCTCGAATATTGATTCAATCCAATACCTCGAATAATGATTCAATCCAATACCTCGAATATTGATGCAATCCACCTCGAATATTGATGCAATCTCCCTGGGCCGAGCGCGGCCAACAGGAACGAGAGTAACTGAGCACTAGAGAGCACTGAAAACATGGCGGGCGAAGGAGGACTAGATTTAGAAGTCGAGTTTCCTAAGTTTCTTGCAGACGTCTTGGATAAAACGGAAATAATTTTTGAGAATTTTGACTCAGAAGTTGCAGAAGCGCACGCCGAAGTTCTCGATCAAACCATTAGTCTGCTTAGGTAAATGAGGCATTGCTACAACCGAGACACAAGGGACACGGAGAATTTAGATTCCATTGCTGTCGCTTTTGTAGATGTAAGTTAACCACTTTTTATGTGACAAACGTATTTGTTTATTAAAAGCTGTGTGTGCTAGCTTTTTGTGGCAAATAACATAAACTGTGGCAAATTGTGCTACCACATTGGTCTTTGGTATTGTGCATATTTCTGCTGTCCAATCATTACGGGCACACTAAACTTTGAACTGTAAACAAAATTTTTGCTGTGCTATATACACAGTCAAACATTTTTCTCACAAAAACTGCTTGTGTAAACCTGGCTTTATGTTATTTTTGAAATAAGAACCTTTACATTTTACAAGACAGCAATCATTGAACATTGGGATGTGTTTTAAGTTTTTCAATGTTGTTGTCTCTTGTTTTGCATTATTTAACCCACCTGTGGTACTTCTTTCCTAAAAACGATGTTTCTCTTGATATTCTATGACAAACATTGCACCAATTTGTTGTGAATATTATTGGATACCCAGGGCTCAAGGCTAACACTACTGCCAACTAGCCACACATTTCAGTTTTGAATAATAGATTTTGCACTTTCACTAGCCATTGTGATAATCATGATGGAATGGAGTACTGGTCTACTGGATGAAAACAAAATTGAGAATTATCCTGACAAAGTAAAACTGAAGAGAATAGAAACTAATGAAAACAGGGAAACTATGAGTGGATTGCATGGAAATAATTGCCTCAATAAGCATATGAATATTTAACTATTAAACAGAGATAAAAGAAAATGGTAACACTGATAGAAGTACATCAGAGATTGAACACAAGCATATTCAAGAAAAGCAGGATTCGTGTTTGTGGGAGTGAAATTTTCTTAGTGATTATTATTAACATTTTAGATGCAACAAGAAATGTCCAAGATTGACCACTCTTATAAAAAAAGTCAGTGAAACTGTGTATTAAAAAGGCTGGCTGGTGCAAAGTTAGTTTTGGGTAGCGACATGAAACCTGTTAGTAGCCATTACGCCATTGGACCAAGAATTTAGTCTTGTGTCCTGGGTACTTTTGAAATAAGATAACAAATTAACCTTGCGACATTTTAACATCTGTTTTGATAAGCACCTGAAAATCTACAAGGCAGAGTAGTGCACATGGCAGTTATAAAATGCCCTGATTTCTCTTCAGTTTAGTTGTGTTACTAGACGTTGGGCATTCTGTAATTCAAGCAGTTTCTTAGTTTTGTATACAATGAAAAGAAAGATGAGAAAATAATTTACTTGATACAGGGTGAGGTTTTCTGTTGTGAACTGAGTTGCAAAAATACTTTAGTGGGGCCATAATCTCCTTTACCCAGCCCACACACATGTAGTATTATGCAATTGTCAGTTGCCCAAGTTGAACTGTCACAAGTTCTAGAGCCTCTTGGAAGATGTCTACTCCCATTTGACTTGATTCTCTTAAGGGATCTAGCCTTTCCAATGCAAATGACTGCACTGAATCATGTTGTCCCAGGCCAATTTCTTCAACTACAACATTGTTATCACTGTCTAATGGAGTTGGACCATCAGTATCATCACCATAGTATTCAAAATCATATGACTTTCCATTTGAAGGGGGGTTTTCAGGCTGCATCATATGATAAGCCACATTTGGTATGGCAACCAGTTTTTTTTTCTGTTCTTACATTTTGGTGGTTGAAAGCTTCAGTGAACTGGCAAAGAGCTTGGTTTATCCTTGGTGAAAAGATGCACTGAATTATCAGTGTCCAGGATGCCTGACAATTCCATACTATAAAAAGTACAAGTGGGAAGCACAACGGAAAACATCCTTCCACAATCTTTCAGTTCGTTGGTTGTGTTGATGGCCCTGCAGTGAAGCTGCCCCTCTCCTCTCTTCTAACCTGTACCATTGTATCGCACACACCAACGTTTTCAACACCATGATATACTCGTACTCTCAAAGGCCAAAATTCTCCGTCTCTCTTAACGGCATCCAGAAACAATTCAAGAACTGTTTCTGCTTTATTGTTGGCACTACATTTCCAAAACGTTATTCTCCGAGAAAATCCGTCTATACAGCCGTGAATTAGTATTTTCCATCGGATCAGAGAGTGATGTCCATCCAGATGCCAAAGCGAATTTACGCACCCCATCTCAAGACAGTATTTTGGGGATCTAATTTTGTTAACCTTTCTCTTATTCTTCTCCGTTGAACCCGTAACCCATCGGACTTAAAGAAACCTGCAATGAAGTTATATCAAGTAGCACTCCCGTGGTTAGAAATGTACTCTCGACTGATTTCGGTTCCTTATCAAATAAGCTGTCGAAATCCCTCATATCTTCTAAGCCATACCATCTGTCACTCCTCTGTAAATTGTCCATCTCGAAACTCCAGTCATCTCTGTTATCGTTGTCCAGATGAATCCTAGTTCTCAAAGATTTTCAAGCACCTCAACAGGAATTTTAAGAAATGGTCTTCCATGATTTCCTCTTTTTTCGCTTTCTATCGTAATGGATTCCGTAGTAAAAATTGACGGAGTAATAGCTCTGCGACGCAACACACTGAGCACATCTACAAAAGCGGCAGCAATGGAATCTAAATTTTCCTTGTCTCTTGTGTCTCGGTTGTAGCAATGCCTCATTTACCTAAGCAGACTAATGGTTTGATCAAGAACTTCGGCGTGCGCTTCTGCAACTTCTGAGTCAAAATTCTCAAAAATTATTTCCGTTTTATCCAAGACGTCTGCAAGAAACTTAGGAAACTCGACTGCTAAATCTAGTTCTCCTTCGCCCGCCATGTTTTCAGTGCTCTCTAGTGCTCAGTTACTCTCGTTCCTGTTGGCCGCGCTCGGCCCAGGGAGATTGCATCAATATTCGAGGTGGATTGCATCAATATTCGAGGTATTGGATTGAATCATTATTCGAGGTATTGGATTGAATCAATATTCGAGGTATTGGATTGCATCAATATTCGAGGTATTGGATTGCATCAATATTCGAGGTATTGGATTGCATCAATATTCGAGGAATTGGATTGAATCAATACTCGAGGAATTGGATTGAATCAATATTTCAGGTATTGGATTGAATCAATATTTCAGGTATTGGATTGAATCAATATTTCAGGTATTGGATTGAATCAATATTTCAGGTATTGGATTGAATCAATATTCCAGGTATTGGATTGAATCATGAAAATTAAAAGATTGAATTGAACCTAAAATTTTATTTGCCATTGGATTGAGTGCCTTTTTATATGTTTAAATAAAACCATTATTTAAAGGATTAAACATATATTGCAAGGATTGAATTTTGCTACAAACGGTTTGCCATATATGCATTGAAATGCTCACGATTGTGGTGGAAAGTGAACTTGTTTAAAACGAATAAGCACCCTTTTTGTTTCCCTTGTTAACATCATTGAAGGGGAAACTTCTGTGGACATTGTGTCGCAGATGAGATAAAATTGAACGTTGTTGCGGCTGTATCGGGGCTAGTCCATTGTTTGACTTATTTGCATCGCCTATGATTGAATTGTGCGATATCTTTTCGTTAGATGACCATTTAATCTGTGCAGTTTTTGTGCGATTTCTGGGGCTGAGATATTTTACGGGTCACGTTTTGCTTTCCGCTTGAAGGGTCGCAGAGGTATGTTCTCATAGCTTTAAAATAAACATTGTTTGCTTTGAACGTAACCTTATTTTTGTAACCTAGCGGTGTAAAGCAAGCTATCGATTACGTGCTTTGTGTCATGCGCCACGCGAGAAGTGATAAAGTGATAAAAATGTCACGTATTGAGTGTACAAAGAACAAACAAATATCTCTCTTTTCGTCATTTCATTGTTAAAAAATATATTTACAAGATAGAGACATTTCATGGCGTGAATTTTATCTTTCAGCTTTTTGAGAATATTTTATCGCTATAACGAGATGAATCCCACAGTGGCATGGTTTGTTTTCGTAGAGTACTTATGTAGCTCATAACGTTTTGCAGCATTTTTTCAGAATTTTTCCTTTGATGGATCAAGATTAGTTTTTAGTTGTAAAGTAAAGTTAGGTGTGAAGACGAACCTAGTGACTCATCAGGCCGGAGCTTATCCCGGTTGCTGTGCATATAATATGAAGCGACTGGGGTATTTCTACGCCCCTCTGGATGGGATGCCAGTCCATCTCACGGTTATCCCCAGCATTAAGTTTGCCGGTACCCATTTATACGCCTGGGCGGAGAGAGGCACTGTGAGAACACAATGCCCCTGGCCAGGGCTCAAACCCGGACCGTTCGATCCGGCATGTGGCCACCCGCCTCCCATCGATGCTACAATAATTGTATCAAACAAATGCCTAAACATTGGTGAGCGAGTGGTGGCCATTTTCGTGACGTAAATGATTACTTACTGCAAAAGAATAACCCATTTGAAACACTCTTAATTTTAGATTTATGGTTTGTAACTCAAGAATGGCTCCTGGAACCTTTTTTTTTTAAATCGAAGTCTAATCAGCATGTCAAGTTTTAAAATTTTGGTAAGTGTGAAAGAAAAAAAAAAAAAAAAAAAATGGTGGAAGCAGATTCAGGACCACCTCAAATTTTTGGAAAATTTAAGGTAGCTGTGTATCCGCTCTGATATTCTTTATCGATTCTGGTAGTGAGATCAGTTCCATCGTAAACCTTTTTTTATTTTTTTCTCGAGACCTGAAGTATTGGTCAAAAGGAGTCGCTAGTACACGTAAGGGCTTCCCACGGCCTGCATTCACTTTGGTCGAGATCAATATTTACAGGCAAGTCCGCGGAAGTTTTTCTCCCATTTGGCACCCATTTGGCAGCCAACACAAATTGATCGCACGTCATCCGTTACAGGACTGCGGCTAGCTTGAACTAGCAAGTAAACGTGAAGTCCGTTTCCCCTTTCAACGCATGACTCTATGTAAGTTCAACCTTCAACTACTTGGGACAACTTTCGCCTTAAATTACCGAGGCGTTGTGCTTCTGTAGCTCGCTATTATTTTCTGAAAGTGATAAACTTGTCGGGAATTTCGTTAATAGTTATGAATATTGTGATTATATAACAAAATAGGTACAAATCACGACAGTATACGATACGTCATTCGGCATTGATCTCTCACATGAAATAGTTAGATGCAAGACGTCACACAACTCCAAAACCCACTCCTTAGGGGGAAAAATCGATACCCAATTTTCAGACCTATAAAATTAGTAAGCGGCTCTAACATATGACCGTCGCAAACCAGGAAAAGGCCCCATCTGCGTAAAAATTTGGGAAGGGCTACAAATTTGCCAATGTTAATGCGGAAATAATCGGTTCCTTGAAAACAAAATGCTCAATGCCAAGCCAGGGTGAAAAGCACACGCTATTTCAGTCCAATGTGGTCAAAATTTACACCTTTTTCAGACATAAACAGCTCAAAAAATAAAAGCCTACCCTTCGGGATCGCACATGCCTCTGATAGCCCATAGAGGGGAGTAATCCCACCCACCCCACCCCCTCCCCCCTGCAGAGCCCAAAACAGATAAAAACGTAGTTTCTCTGACAGGGAAATTTCCGCGCAGTATTTTACGGGTCAGGTTTGTGTCCTTTTGCCTCTGAAAAAAAAATTGTTTGCTTTGAACGTCTTATTAAATCTTTCTATTAATGTTCCTAACCAGGAGCCATAATCGGGGACGGAGACCGTAGGTCTTGGGATCCGCGTGCACCTATGATATGGGACAATTTTTCTATTTTTAGAACAAATTGCGCCATCCTGACTTCATATATCCGCGCGGATCCACGCACATGTCGGGGGCTCCCGCGTGGATGTTGTCACGTTTCGTGATCAAATGGTGAGAGTTGGGAAATTCTCATGCGTATTTTTCACAGCGATGGCAGGGAATAAGGCAGGAACTAAGAAGTAGGGCGCTTATATGTAGTTTTATGCTCTGAGCTAACGGAAAAGGTGGGTTTTTCAGGGTCGAAAACAAGACTTCAATCTCGCGCTGGGAATGAATAATAAGATCTGCTCGCGCTAGTTGTAAGCTCACGCGTATGCCTTTGCGTTTGTTCTGACTTAAGAATATAGCAAGAAAACTCTCTACACTCTGGTATCGAGTTAATTTGTGGGTTTCTCAGACAACGCTTAATCATAACCAAAACCTGTTTTGATGGTTTCTTATTGTTTCTGCTTGTTTGGCGAGTTTGCAAAAGTTTTTGAAAGGAAAGTCTGACGCGTACAATTAGCTCATTTGCATAGTGCAGCTCGTGCACTTTCAAGTCTGAGTCGGTGTTTTCAATTGTCAACAAATCTTGACAAAGATTTGTTTCGCTATCTTTTGTGCTGAGATGCTACAACCAATTTAACGAACGCAAGAAGGCTACTAACATCATGCGTGTTTCTTCAACAGAGTGAAATTTTACACTGCGAAAATGAAAATAGACAAGGAGTTTTGATAACTCGATCAACAAAATCGAAATCGTTATTCGAAGTTGATTAAAGAAAGCGTCATCGTAACTTTGCTGATTATTTCTGCTTTATTCACATATTTTCAGCTTAGCTTTTAATATATTCTCAAACATTTATCAATCGTAAACATATTTAAAAACTATTGAGTTATTGTTTGAGTTCGATGAACGTTTTCACACGAAAGTGCGGCCGAAGTGCAATTTGTCATGTTTACTGACTGTACAAAACAAGCATCGGCGGGCGCTCTCATTCATCGACAGTAGACAATTTACTAGATTTTTACACAAATAAAACTGAGCAGTATCTACGGACGTAAAGTTATTGGGCTTGATAAAACATCAATCGTTGCTTACAATTCAGGCGAAACTCAAACTAGTAATTTTTCACTTTTCGGTCGCGATGGACTGGCAAATTCCTCGCAAGCATGTGGCAAGAGGAGCTAGGAAACTATGAAGTCCTGAAACTCTGCTATATCTCAATATATCCAGCTAGTGTTTTGCTGTGTCATGGAAAAGCTGTTAATCTTCAACATTCGTGAAATTTAAAGTGGAATAATGTACTGCTCATGTAAAAGAAGCATCGGAACACACCTTGGTCAGCGATATATATGAGCTTAAAGCGGAACATACCTAAATTCGACACTGTCTTACTTCACTCAAACTGGAGCAGCTTACGACGAAAATACTTAGGCAAAATTCCAACAGACGTAAACGCGTTGAGTTGTGGGCCAAAAAATTGAAAAATTTCGGGAATTTCGGACGCCATTTTCCCCGCGCGACATCCGCACAAATCCTCGCAGCATGTACGCGCGTGTGCCGCAGGGGATGGCGCAATTTGTTCTTAAAAATAGAAAAATTGTCCCATATCATGGGGACAGCCCCAATACTAGAAATGGCGCACGCTTACGGTCTCCGTCCCCGATTATGGCTCCTGTCCTAACCTGTAACTCTTACTATAATTATATATAAACAAACAACACAACCAGAACATTTGTGTGGAAAAGGGGTAAGGGATGAAGCACTTCAATGAAGAATTCTAGGTCACTTTTTCCTAGGGGTGTAAGGATCGTCCTGGGGGTGGTAGTCCCCCAGGGTACTCAGTACGAGGTGGTAATCCTCAAGAGGGGATGATAATCCCCTAAGGGTACTGAGTGAGAGGTGATCATGCTCTCTAGGGGGTGATAATCCCCCAGGATACTCAGAGAGAGCTGATAATCCTCTCTAGGGGGTAATAATCCTCCAGGGTATGGATAGTTGATAATCCTCTCTAGGGGTCGAATCCCCCGGGTTAAGGAATAATAAGAGTCTATGGGAGCACTTCATCCAGGAACCCATCTTTATTAAACACCAATAAAGCTCAATACTTTTAAACTGACATTATCACTATAATGAGGGAAATAACCTCCCAGTTATTAATTATTTACAAAACCTCTGCAAACCTGCTACCTGGTTTATTATTATTGTATAATTTCATTGCCAAACTTTATAAAGTCATTATTTGGAGTTACTGTTTAAACCTTAGTTCTCACTTCAATACCTTTGTATTCTAATACATGTACCAGAGCTACTTGTATTTCAAGGAACACATATCTACTTGTCTCATTTCATAGAGAGAGGGATAAAACAGGGAAGGGTGGGAGGGAAATTTTGGCTCTGCGAATGAGAAAGTGCAAGAACTGTGTTGTGCACGGCTGACCATGTGATTATACAGTGTAAGATTTCACGTGCATGGTAGATCCTGATTGGCTGAGCGGGATCATCCGACATGAGTAACTCATGTGTGGGAAGTGATCCGTGACTAGAAGTGACCTGATTTATTCTCTCTCCTGGGTTGTATGGTTAGATATTAACTATAATTTATATTTTGGTATAAATTGGCTTTTAAGTTTTCTTTCATCCATTTTTGGCAACGCGTGACAGAATCCTATGAATTGACCATTGCGTGACAGACAATTCGACATCGGACGTCATATTTACATTTTGACGTGCGGCCTGAGCGAGGACAACAGCACATAAGTATTTTGCTTTAGCAAGCAAGGGACTGACTGCTGGAAGGTTTCGCTACTTTATTGATTGCTGTTTAAGAAAAAGGGATAGGAATGTGGTGGATTATCTCGGAGTCATTAGTTGAATGTCATTGAGAAGATAATGTTCTTTGTCGAACTCCACGCGTCGCAATGGTTATCGTGTACGATTCTGAATACACCAATACTTAATATTTGAACGTAATATCTTACAGATGGTGAGCTAAACGTGACTTTTCTGCCATACTTTAAGTCCAGATACCGAGGAAATCAAATGCAAGAAGACATTTTCACGTTCCTTTTGATTATCTGGTCACAGACACTTGCCTATTATTTTCGTTTCTAGCAGGTTAGTATTGTGATTATCACGATTTTGAGAGCGTTAGTACTCAGCACTGATGAAAGGCCCGGAAATAATTTTTATACCAGGTTTTACACTGACATTTCTTCTTTCGAAATGTCAGAAACTTAGGTGTTTCGGTGTTTTATCGGGTAGCGAATTTGCCGATTGAAAAAGTGTGCATAATTAAGAATTTGAGGAAGCCAATTTTGGTGATTTTAAGCGGCTCGTTGTGACCTTGAAAATTAACCCACAGAAGTATAGTTGGCCTCAAAAGACTTGTAAACCCCTCAATAATAAGTTTCCAGGCTCAAACTGGAGTGTTATTGTGATGCGGATTGAACAGAGCGAAGTTTATGATAAGGTATTAGTCGCTACATTTTGCGTGTTTTTGACCAGATGTGGGACCGTAACGAATTTTTGATTTTTTGGCAGGTTTAAAAAAAATATTTAAGAAAAAATCCCACCACGTTTCTAGGCTTACCATAGGCTATATCTGAGAGGAATATGAAAAATTTCTATTTTTCATCATGTGCCACGACTGGCGCTACGTTAGTGGACATTCCCTTTTAAGCGCTTTTTCTAAAATCTTAAAAACGGCTCGATAGATTATTTTAAAACGTTAACCATGTATGCCTGATAATGTTAGCATTTTATTCCAAAGTTTCATTAGCATTGATACACTGGAACACTTAAATTTGTCGATGAAGTAGGCGTTCGAACCCACGAAAACGCTGCGTCAAAAAATCATGATCTAAAAAAGAAAATATGTTAAAATATTCAGATCATTACTTGAGCGTAATTTTCAGCCCTTTTTCTCCTGAAAAAAATTACTCTTTTCCCCAATACCTTCCAGTTCTTTGTCACTCTAGGTAGAGCTTTGCTGACATGGAAGAAAGGGCCAAAAGTCCCCTTGATCCGTATTTCAAAAGAAACCCCGCAAATTTGCATTCAGGTATTGTAGCGAAATGTATTGACCACGGGAGAATGTTACACACATAGATCTGAACATTTTAGCATAACTTTTTGGATATCGGAATTTTGTAACGCATCTTTTTCGTGGGTTTAAGCGCCTACTTCATCCACAAATTTGAAAGTGTTCCAGTGTGTCAATGCTAAGCGAAACTTTGGAATAAAATGAGTTTTAACATTATCAGGCATACATGGTTAGCGTTTTAAAATAATCTATCGAACCGTTTTTAAGATTTTAGAAAAAAGCGCTCAAAATCGAAAATTGTTCTTAATTTATTATGGAAGTGACGTTGAGAAACTCTTATGGCTTCAAAACAAAACTTCAAGACACATTCTGGTGTCTTTTGGAGCAATTTCATTAAAATCGCGTTCTTCTTTCAGTCCATGTAATTTCATTAAACAAAAAGCATGTTTTGAAATGTTTTGACGATTTATTCGATATCAAACTAGATTTTTTTATTCTTGTATGTTCCCCTTGCCATACATCGTAATTTCAGAAATTGGTATCAGATTTTCTATAACAGATCTGGTTCGTTCAAAATTCATATTTAACCGATTTTCATATTTTTGGTTTATTGTTTCCATGGAAATATCGATTACCTTAAAAAACACATTTAACCAAACTTTGATCTTTTTCCAAAACCTGATGTAATTTCCACATCAATCAGAGTAAGTGAAGGTTAGTAAAACGCCAATTGAAAATGTTAGGTACGGCCCAGAAAAAACTGCAACGAACCACCTTCAATACTGAAACGCATTATTGTTTACATTTTTATGATAGTGGGAAGGAAATGGCTTCTGCTCTGAATATCGCCGTAATACTCAAACAGAAGTTGCACCATTTCATATACTGCTTTGGAACTGATCTTAAAAATACGAAACTCTTCTCCCACATCAACACTAAAACGACATTCTTGATAACCTTTTACAGCAAATGTCATTTCGATACATGCAGTCTCCTCCCGAGTCTCCTGGATATCATTTCGGGTTTTTGACGCTCTCGACATTTTTTTAGGATTTTAGGGTTCACTGAAAACTAGCAGTAATTCCACGCTCAGTAGAAATTTTCCTCGACCAACGTGGCTATTATGGGGTATTATGCAGATGTGACAATCGTCCTATCAAATTGCTAACAAATTTTGGATTCAAGGGGGGGGGGGAGGGGGATTAGGGAGACGATTCATCGTACAAAATTTCCGCAAAATATACACTTGTTTGATAATAGGGCAAAGCATTTCTTTTTTTATTACTTCGTTTTTTATCAGTGTTAAAATCTAAACATAAAAATCAAACAAACGGGAGTTCGGTAATCGCATGTTTGAATGAGTACGACTGTCGACCGTTCCGAAATAGAGCATTCGATTTTGTTCGGTTGTCGACCGTTCAGCAATCGAACGTTCTATTTTGTTTGATTGACCAATTTTCATTTTGAGTTGAACGATTAGTGTTCGACTGGGTTCGATTACCCAACGTTCGATTAGATACGCCGGGAAACCTAGAACGTCAAACAAAATAAGACAGAATAAGTTAATATGACAAGCCTGAACAAAAATATAGATAAGGTACCCTACAAAAAGGAAGGACGGACAGAAATTAATGAAAACTTGAGATTTTCTACATTAACTGTTGCTTTTTTTTTAACTTCCGAGGCCGAACAGAAGCCATGCTTACCAATCTTCACACATGCACGGTGTACCTGACAGAAGGTTAATTTGCCGACCACGCACTGTGCATGCATGCACTGTCCAAAATTTAAAACTCAATTTCTCATAGACAGTTTATCAGTGAAACGTGGCACCGCTACAACACACCGTACGATCTTGCCCGGGGTAATTATGATTGTTCTCAGTCACCCAACATATATGTCGGTGAATTTTCCCAAAGTAAAATCAGTTACATCAGTGAAAAGATGACTTTACCCAGGGAATCCTTGTATTTCTCAGGAAAAATGACCTCGCGTACTGTAACCGCGGTTAATTAGAAATCTAGTTTACTCAGATATAAATCACTCTATGAAAAATTTATCACCTTCATTCCCTGGGTACGTGCAACCTTACCTAAGTAAATTGAAATTTCTTATTTTACTACCGAAAAAATTTTAATGGAGGAAATCATGTTTATGTAGGATGATGTAACCACGGTGACGGTTAAGATGACAAGTCTGATAAAAATGAAACGTTCCAGCAGTACAATGGGGTACGGAGCCCCCAATAGGACATTTACCAAAAAAAGTTTGAGATGGAATAAAACTACTTATAAGACGACTTATAACTCGTCCAAGACGACTTATCAGTCTTTTACGTCTAAGACGAATTATAAGTCAACTTATAACTCGTCTATGGCGACTGATAAGTCGACTTATAATTCGTCTATGCCGACTTATAAGTCCACTTATAAGTCGACTTATGACTCGTCCGTGGCGACTTATAACTTTTCCGTGGCGACTTATAACTCGACTTATAACTCGACTTATAGCTAGTCTATGGCAACTGATAAGTCGACTTATAACTCATCCATGACGACTTATAAGTCGACTTATAACTCATCTATGCGACTCATAAGTCGATTTATATAAAATTGTCCCTTCCCATGTAGCCGTGTGGGGAGGCGCGGTGGCCTCATGGTTAGTGCGCTCGTCTCCGGATCGAGCGGTCCGGGTTCGGGCCCTGGCCGGGGACATTGTGTTGTGTTCTTGGGCAGGACACTTTACTCTCACAGTGCTTCTCTCCACCCAGGTGTATAAATGGGTACCGGCGAACTTAATGTTGGAGGTAACCCTGCGATGGACTAGCATCCCATCCAGGGGGGAGTAGAAATACCCCTAGTCGCCTCATGCTACAGAAACCGGGATAAGCTCCGGCCTGATGGGCCACTTGGCTCGTATGCAGACTTTACCTTTTATATAGCCGTGTAGCTGACGGAGGACTGAACTGAGAATCCAAATCAAGATTCAAGATGGAGGACCGAAACGAACTCAGTGAACATTACTTTAATCTAGGATATCAACAAAAGGAAAATCTTTCATGTCTTCTGCTGATACACGACCAGAACCTGAGTTCCAGGCAGTTAAGGCGAATTCTTGCAAGGAGAGGTTTAACAGGAAGGAAACATGTATCCAATCTTTCAACAGTTGTAAATCGTATAGAGCGAGAGCTTCAATGCAGTGGACGTAATATCGGTTATCGGTCCATGTGACAAAGGCTTGTGGTCGACCACGACCTGGTAAAGCAAAGCTACAAGCACAACGTAAACAACACCCCAGAATGCACTCCTTCGAACCGACTAAGTGTGGTCACGTGGAGATGCCTTCACGTGGTACAAGTCCACATTTGTTATAAGTCAACTTACAAGTCGCTATAGACGAGTTATAAGTCGACTTATAAGTCGTCATGGATGAGTTATAAGTCGACTTATCAGTTGCCATAGACGAGTTATAAGTCGACTTATAAGTCGCCACGGACAAGTTATAAGTCGACTTATAAGTCGCCATAGACGAGTTATAAGTCGACTTATCAGCCGCCATAGACGAGTTATAAGTCGACATAGACAAGTTATAAGTTGACTTATAGGTCGCCTTAGACGTAAAAGACGGATAAGTCGTCTTGGACGAGTCATAAGTCGTCTTATAAGTTGTTTTTTTCCATCTCAAAAATTTTTGGTGAATGTCCTATTGGGGGCTCCGTACAGTGGTTATTGCAAGTACATTAAAAGTCTTGCCATGTTTCTAAGGCAACTGAACTTTGAAATGACCATGATTTACCAGTCAATATTCTGTTTTCACATTTCGAGTTGAGCATATAGTTCTAACACCGACAGACATACTGAATAGGTCTAGATCAAGGTAAACGTAAAAGTTATAACTGTAGACTATAAATTAGCTTTTCACGAATAGTCCTTGGCGTCGTAAGATACCAAACACCTCTGTGACAAACTTAAGAATTGTTTTACAGAAGTAAGAAAGAAAAGGACGGTTCAAACTACTTGGCATGCCAATGTTAGAGCCTTTGGAGATCTATTTAAAGCCGGAAGGGGGCAGCAGCTAGCACCTCTGTTGCTTAGACCAGAGAGTTTGTTAACAGAGGAAAAGAATTCGAGAGGAAAGGACGCTTCTTCCGTGAGCTAATAATTGTTTTATTATACACTGAACGAAAAAATCGAGAATCATTCGAGCATCCAACAGCACAACAATACACCATTACGACGGAACGGCAGTGGAAACGTTCGATATGCACATACAGTGAGTAGTGAGTCTTACGCAAAATAGATCGCTTTATTTATACCAAAACAATTGACGCAAGACCGCAAAAAAATCTGCCTGAAATATTCGAAAAAGATGCGATAAGACATTAGCAGTTGCGAAAGGCACGTGACGTGCACTGTAAATCGAGCCCAGTATTTTAATAAATAAATAATTATGCAGTTAACTAAAAAGACACAAATACAGACACAGGAGAATAGACCTGGCAAGTCCAATGTTTATTTCAAGCTAAGAACATATTCACCAACTACAGCTGTCGAAATTGATTTGACTTCTTTTACTATAATAAGAACGATTTAAGTAAATAATTATTCAAAACCAGGTGAATTTCAAAATAGAAAAAGCAAAATAAGTAGGCTTGATTAAAATAACTGGAGGAAATAATCCTATGTAACATACTTCGTGCGGCGGATGTTTCTATCGAACGCTCGCAGATGGTTTTAATTGCGGGCGAAAATTTTGACTTACGTTTCCATGTTCAAGTTGAAACATTCCAGTTAAGATATCACAAACGTAGAGGACTGCTTAAAGGCATTTTCCATCATAAATGTCGCAAATCGTTTCTACTACACTAAACAACAAGGTCAACATCACTCAAAACACTGCTTCTGTCCTTAAGTATCTCCTTTCCATACGTCAGGACTCCTAAAGTGACCGCTGAACCATCCATTCTGAGGCGCAGTACCAATAGCCTAAAATCACAGTAAAAACTATTTTTTAAGTCAAAAAAGGTCGAAATGGCAAGAAAAAGTTCAAAACATTAATATACTAGGTCTAAACAATAGGAAAAAATACTTGATTTTTGCCTTCAGTTCTCCTTTAAGCTCCCTAATAGGAATTACTTCCCATACTTCGTCAAGCCTTTTTTCTGTGTTCTTCTGCTTCCTCATTGTCTAGTTTTATCAAACTACATGTATGAGTATCGCCGGTATCACGAAAGCCATGTATGCTCCAAAACATCGATGGATGATACTTTAAACCTCAATTTTTCACGCTCAAGTTTGATTTCTACAGTTTTTAAATTGATCCATGATATAGAACAATAATTTATTAGAGAAAGCATTGCTGATATCCTCTCAATATTTTGTTCGTAAAAAAAGCACCATAATAGCTAGAGGTCCGTGGTAAAATTTTCAAGCGTACCTGCAGAACAATTTTCTGAGTGATACTTATCAACACAGCCTAAATCGAAAGTAGATATTGTTGCCTTCTTCCTTGTCTGTATTTTTTTTATTAATTCTCTTTTCTTAGATATGTTTCAATTATGTAGGTCGAAAAATTTGCTTTATCAATTTTTGTTTTTCCGTTTTCAAGAGCTTTGCAGGTTGCAATAGCTGGATCTTGACTCTTGTGCCCAATGTTTACAGGTGCACGTGACTTTATGTTTGAAGCAATACATACACTATGCGTAAACTAATGAAAGTTGTTATTTTATGGTGTTTACATGTAGATGGAAAGTCCTACCAAACAACACCTAACCTCATCGCTATCATCTATGGTGGTACCGAAGTAATCCGAGGACAAAACGAAAACATCACGATGAATGCATCACTTTCCTATGACCCGGTCGCTGGACCAGGTAACTACTCCAGGATGAACTTCACCTGGTATTATGGTGAGATCGAAGGCAACTATTCTGGCCTACAGACAGCGGCAAGAGACTCCTTCTCAGGAATAAACCAGTCAAATGTTCGTTATATTGGGAATGATTCTGGACTTGAAGTTAGCTTTACTACTACCTCTTCCATGTTCCAGGACCTGACGACCTTAGTAGTTAAACTGGTGGTGGCAAAAGATTATCGCAGCTCAAGTGAGCATCAGCTTATACATTTGGTAAAAGGGGATCCGCCTCAAATATCTCAACGGTAAGAAAGTTATTTAACTGTTTATCAATTCTGTCATTTGCCCCTTAGTCTGCACTCTGCATTTGACCCCCGGTGCAATCTGCAGTCCGCAGTCTGCAGTTTACACTGACAACTCAAGGAACTATGTTGATTCTATTCTCTGCATTGTCCAGCTGATAACACTACGACTTTACACCAAACAAAATAACTTATGTGGCTATTAAGTCCAATTGGAGCATAGTTAAATAAATTAGCTATTCAGAAATACAGTCGAACCTCCCGTAAGCGACCACCCAAAATGTCAAGCCTAAGTGGTCGCTTACGGGAGGTGGTTGCTTACGAGAGCTGAGACCATACAGGGTTAAATTTGCCTCATTAGCATATGGTATTTGCACAGACGTACCCCATGTTTTAACTGTTTATTTATGTGAAAAGTCAATTTCGAGAAAATAGTGCGGTCCGGTATGTCCGAAAAATCGCTCCCATAGGACTTTCGTGCCGAAATTAAATTTTTCGCTATTTTGCACTAATTTTGGGTCGAATAATAAGAATCCGATGGGGTTCAAATTTTCCGATTCCGTCTTCCCATGTTTCTGGCTCCTCAATGACTAAATTTATGCTAATTTATGCTAAGTAGATTCAAAATTAGGTTTTGCGAATGTCTTTGGTCTTAGATTCAAGGTACGGGGAGCAAACTTTACACGAAGCTTGCTCTTCATGACGTTCGTCGTATGACTTAGATTGGTTACCATGGCAACCAGCGATGACGTCAGGATTAACTACCTACTGTTTTGGTGGCGGCCATCTTGGATCCGCCATCTTGGATTTTCGAACTCTCGTACTTCTAAAGGAAAACAGTGCATTTTAAATAAACTTTTAGGGTGCGTTTCTTTAAGAAAATCCAAGATTGGATTCTTAAATCCGAAAACGGATTTTGCGTTTCTTTTCTAAACAGAGTAACCCAAGATCTCTCGGATCAAGGGACCGAAGAATCTACTCTGTGCAAGGATTTTTCGGTTCCTTTGATGCACCATGATCTAAGTGATCTCGGATTGATCCGTTTAGTAAAGAAACTCAAAATTCGTTTTCGGATTTAACAGTCCAATCTTGGATTTTCTAAAGGTCATTCCACTGAAAAAGAACCTGCACTGAGATTTTTGTCAAACTTTGCCTACTGATTGTTTACATTATAGGAACTTAAATTTTGAAATAAAAATGAGGGGTCCCCATGTTCGTTTAGGAGCAACAGCACCTTGTTTGTACCCAATAAATCCTTATAATAGCACCATGATTATAGTCACAATTGCTTGCGAAATTCACGTTTCCGACAATTGTTTCTTGTTCCACACCGAGAATTGATTCATATTTATTTTACACAGAGAAATTTATTACTCAATTCAAAACAACAGAAAAAAATGATAGGTCCCCGTACTCGTTTTCGAGGAAATGACGATTTGCGCCTATGGTGAGGTCCAGCCGTAAAGAAAAAGACGCCATTTTTTAATGCGCACGCGCTAATCACGTGTGAAATTATGCGCAGTAGGGATGCGCAGTGCAATAATGGGGAATGATCTTAACGAAGAAATGCACCCTAAGTAACGAATGATAACATGTGCTGCTCGAACTGACGATTTTCTTTTCAGGGCTTAAAATTTCGAAACACGCCTAGAGTTTGGAGTTTTACGGCTATTTTTTTTCCACTTAGGCCTGGTTTAGACGTCGAATTTCATATGCGCCGAGTCAAATACCAATTTGAGTCGCTTTAAATGAAAAAAATGCGGCATTTGATTTAGACGTGGCATTTCACATGTGCCAAATCGTAATCGTGAGCGCGGGAAGCACAGTGATGGACATAATAAAGTTTAGTTTTTTCCTTCCGGTGGCAAGTTTGTAATGGAAATTATTTAGGCAAGGCTAACGTAGAGAGTGGTGAACATCTGGATAAAATGAAACACTCTATTCGTATCTTCGTATTCTTTAAAGAGGCCCTCCACGAGCGTAGTCCAGAAATGGTTAACATATATGACGACATCCAGCCCTGGTACTCTGAAAATGTCAAACCACAAGACCGTGAAGAACAAGGGCTTGAAATCTTGCGCGATTTATGATAGAGTACCTCAAGTAATTGCACAACCTGTTACAGCTCAATCATGCTTGCCGCTCAGGGGACTGGGAAGGCTACCTGGCAGCGATGGAATGCCTGATAAAGCACTTCTTCGCGCACGATCTTCTCAACTGCGCTCAGCTTATGCCATTCCACCTCGCGCAGATGAACGCACTCGAGCATGAGGACCTTATGACATATGAGGCATTGAAGTCCGAGGATTTTGTTGTAGCAACGTCAGAGATCCCGTTCACGAGGTTGTTCACAGATCAGACGCTAGAACAGGAAATCAAAGTATTAAAGCGCCACGGAGGCATGTTCGGGTTAAGTCAAGACGAAGCCGCCCTAGATCACCTTCTTGTCACGTCACTGCATCTCTACCGTATGGTAAAGCAATAAAACGCTTTCCTAAAGTGTCCGAGGCTTCTGAGCGGAACGAGCACTATCAGCTCTCTTGGGATGTTGCTGTAAGAACGCGAAAAACGCCATGAAACTCCGCCAGTCGATAGAGCTGCACTGCGAAGGCAACCCATTTACAGGTGAGTCTCCCTTGAAGAGTGTGTTGCCGTCAGCTCTTGTGCCTGAAAAGGCAAAGGAAGATATACTGTGCTACGCAGAGAAGGGCCAAAAGCGGTTTGAAGCATTTGTTGAAGACAGACTGTTGCAATCTTCTAAGCACTCCTTATGGGACGCTATGAAAAAGCTGAGACTGGTTACGTTGTTTGCCAATGGATTATTAGCGCGCTTCTCCAGCAACACAACCATCAAGCTGGTCATGGTTTACAATAACAAAATCCAATGTAGTTTGATTTTGTTGCGCTCATCTAGTGAACGCAACACCTGCTGATCCCTAACCAGGTGTTGCGTTCACTAGATGAGCATTTGTCGCAAGAGATTTGTGTATCCTCTCCGGACACTGACGTACTGTACGGGTCCGCAAATGATCCCAGGACCGCAAATGATTCCGGACCGCAAATGATCCTGGACCGGAAATGATCCCCGATAGGGACCACAAATGGTCGCGACTAAAAAATAAAGAATGACATGGATGGTGGGATGGTGTGGATAGGTAATAGACGTACGTGAATACCGATGTTTTTATTAAAGCCATCTTATAATTATAATGGCTTAATGATTAATTCACCTTCACATTTCATTACCGAGCTTAAAATTCACCATCTTTATTAACTTATCACTACTCACGATGACTTCGATAGTGTTGATCCTAGCAGTATGCACCTGTCTTAAATGAACTCAGTTAAATGACCTTGCTCTCCATGAGTTCTCGTAGCTCAGTGGATAGAGCGCCCGCCCGGTGTTCGGGAGGTCATGGGTTCGATTCCTGTCGGGGACTCAGAATTTTTCTTTGTCCCACGCTCGTGTCATGTTGATTAATTCACCTTCACAATGGCTTACAACTTGCTTTCTTTCATACTTTCAACTAAATTTTGTTTCTAACTACGATGTTATGAATATCACCACTCAAACATCAAAACACGACTTGGCTTGCATTTCTTTGCAATTCTCAGTAAAATTCTGATCAGTGCAACATACGCTACATATCCTCCTCTGTTAAACATTGATGTTTCGGTGTTATAGTTAAATCACATTTTATCAACCATTAACGCCACTCGTCTAAAGTTTTAAATTAAAATCTAACCAACTATTAAGCAAGAAGCTGAAACAACTATTAAGGAAGACGCTGTCACCTGAGTAGACCCACAAGCCTACAACGCTTCAACACTCTGTAAAACACCTAGTGTGTAGCACTGGAAATTTGAGCAAATTTATTTTGTAATTTTTCCTTGGTCGTATTTTGGCTTTAATTCCTCGGAAATGACTACTTGAGTATTCTAAGAAGCCAAAATTCCAAGCTATAGTTATGAAGTTCAGCTTCATGACCAAGCAAGGCTAAGGCTTGAGCTTCGTTTTGACAAGTTAGCCGTTTGATAGATGCGTGATACTATCGCCACCGGGATTTCGAGAATGTTTACAAGTATGTGTTTTTCTAAGACTTCTAATTCAATAGATCGTCTTCACGTGACGTGTTTTTATCCTCATCAGGTATAAGAGGCGGTATATTTATATCTGTTTACAATTAGCGTGCTTCGTTTGGAAACCAGGGCATTTTGAATTTCAGGGTTATGTAGGTTGCGTGACACAAGGCTACGATCGAGTTTGTTGAAAAATATATACTTATCTCATGATTTTGAGCCATTTTAGAAGTTAGAGCATTAGGAAAAGTGCTTATGTAAATGCTTGTTTGTTTAGTACTGATGATCAGTCGCCTGGAAAGCCGAAGTAATTTCCAGATGTTTACATTATATTCCGGCCGCCATATTGGTGTACCACGGATGTGTACCAACATGGCGTTTTCTTACTGGGCTCTGTAAATTTCTGGGAAACATTTACGACGAATTTCTGAAGTTTGGGGAAACGCACAGGCCTAAAACTTGGAGAAGTGTCTTATTTAGTTATCTTCTATAGCGTACATCACAATTTCTTAGCTTTTTCCATTGGTTAGTTTTCGATTTATTATTATTTTTTATTGCGTGACAGTGAAAACGATCTGAACCGTTCGAAGAACAAAACAGCAACTGTGGAATATTTTTTTGTAAAATGATAAAACATGTTTTTTAGTTCATAATTTTTGTATATGTTCTCAAGTTCCTCTGATATAAATCCGTGCCATTCCTTATTTTTTGATCGGGATCATCTGCGGTCCAATATGGGGATCATTTGCAGTTTAATTTGGGGATCATTTGCGGTCCGGGATCATTTGCGGCCCTGGGATCATTTGCGGACCCGTACAGTACTAGTCCTACTACTCAACTTGGTGTCCAGGGGACGTCATGCAGACCTGAATAGCCTGAATTTTTGACAGGCAAGGGTGCAAACTACAGAGAAATTGATGTTACTCAGCGAGTCCAAGCAATTGGAATACACAAGTGTCAAAGTCTGATTAGACTACACCACTTCACCGGAGCCGACTGGGGAGAGAAGTTTGTCGGTATCACGAAGAATTCCTGGGTGAAAGCTTACATCTCACTCGATGACGACCATCTCGCAATCGACTGTTTCAGAGAGCTTGGTGAGGGTCTTATCTAAAACCAGTTAGCAACGGAGAACCGCCAACTCAAGTTAAAGACCTAGAGAAATTTGTCTGCCAAGTGTACTGCAAAGCGGGACCTACCACCCTTCCTGAACTTCGATGGGAGCTCTTTTGACTCGGGAACTTGGAAGGTGAGATGCTGCCATCAAGCGCGCAAACTTCATAGCCATGCGTGACAAATCCTATACCACCAGCTGCCCAGATCTTCCCCTCATTAAAGAGAATGGCTGGAGCGAAAACTAAGGAGAATACGTGCCCGTTATATGCTTGTCTCTCCCTGTACCCCAAGCTGTTATTGAGCTTACCAGATGCGGCTGCAAGTCAGACTGCAAGGGACTCTGTAGCTGTTTCAAGAGCGGAATTCCATGCACTCCTCTTTGTTAATGCTTTGGAAAAACCTGTACAAATCCATTCACAGACGGCACACGAGTTGATGACGAGGATGGTCTTAGTGCATAAGAACTTAAGTCACATTTTATGCACAAACACTTTTAACAGAACTGTACATTAGTATTATACATAACAGAAAGAAGACGAAAAGCGTCTGCGTTGTTTCTATGGTACTAACAAAAGTCAATGATATTTTCGTACGAGAAACTGAAAGAATACATGCGTTTAGCAAAAAAGGAAAATAAAAGAAAGTTCTGCACTTAACTGGACATCGCTTATAACGGAAATCATTCGTTAGGTAAAGTTTATTTAAAATTCACTCTTTTGCTTTAGAAAAATGAGAGTTCGAAAATCCAAGATGGTGGGTCCAAGATGGCCGCCACCAAAGTAGCAGGTAGTTAAACCTGACGTCATCGCTGGTTGCCATGGTGACCAAGTTAAGTCATA